>NC_056733.1:864486722-864734222 GCF_019279795.1 Protopterus annectens | reverse complement strand
CTACAGATTTCACTTTCACACTCTTCCAAAAAAAGAGTGGCATGCCGAACCTGCCACACAATCAAAGGGCAGAGGCTCAAATACAAATTTCAAAGCTTATGGCCATGAAAGCTATTCAAGAGGTACCTACTCACGAACAAGGTCAAGGTTTTTATTCCAGACTTTTTCTGGTACCAAGGAAAGAAACCGACTGGAGACCCATTTTGGACTTATCCATCCTAAACACATTTCTACTCGTACCAAAATTCAAGATGCTCACATTACAGCAGCTTCTTCCCATGCTGGGCAAGGAGTTTTGGCTGGTAACATTGGACCTCAAGGAGGCATACCTGCATGTCCCAATCAGACAAAGTTGCAGAAGATACCTCAGATTTCTTGCAGGTTCAATCCACTATCAATTCTCTGCATTGCCCTTTGGCTTATTTACTGCGCCCAGAGTATTCACGAAATGCCTGGCATCAGTAATTGCCTACTGCAGACTTCAAGGGATACAAATTTACCCTTATCTGGACGACTGCCTGATCCAAGCGGACAACAAGCACCTACTTCTGGAACATCTGGCTTATGTAACATGGTTATTGAATTCTCTGGGATACACAGTAAACAAGGAAAAATCCAGGCTAACACCATCTCAGAAAATAACTTTCCTGGGTGCCAACTTGGACACAAACACCCAGATGGCCTATCTTACGCCAGAAAAACAAGGGCAACTAACTCATTACTTCAAAATGCTAGCAAATTGTACCAGGCTCACTGCAAGGAAAATCCTGCAGGCTCTGGGCTTCATGGCATCTTGCATTCTTCTAATCCCATGTGCAAAGTTGCATATGAGGAAACTTCAATGGTACCTAAAAAACCTATGGTCTCAACACAGCCACAGTTTGGAAACAGTAATACCAATAATTCCATGTTTGCAAAAGGAATTTCTATGGTGGGCCCAAGCATGCCAAACAAACACAGGTCTTCCATTCTGCAAGCCTCAAGCAAATCAAGTAATCACAACAGACGCCTCAGACTACGCCTGGGGGGCGCATATGACAGACAGGTGCATTCAGGGCAAATGGTCCCAAAAGGAAAAGCACCTTCACATCAATCAAAAAGAAATGCTAGCAGTGATAAATGCAATTACAATTTTCAAGGATCTCCTGCATCCAGGGCAATTATTGATAAGAACAGACAACACCACAGTAATGTGGTATATAAACAAACAAGGTGGAACACATTCATACCCCCTGTGCAGGCTAGCCATGTCGCTTTGGAACTTGGCTCTGGAATGGCAACTCGAACTTCAAGCACAGTACTTGCCAGGATTGGAAAACACGCTGGCAGACAATCTAAGCAGAAATATGACAGATCCACACGAATGGAAGTTACATCCTCAAGTGTTTACAAAGATAATCCAAGCGTGGGGAAGACCAGACCTAGATCTCTTCGCCTCCCACAGGAACCATCAATTGGAAAAGTTCTGTTCAAGGACCTTTCATCCAAAGGCCTGGAGAGTGGACGCCCTTTCTTTCAGTTGGGCAACATGGACAGTTTACGCTTTCCCACCTTTGCCTCTTCTGCCCAAGGTGCTCTTGAAAGCAAGAGCAGACAGACCGAAGATGATACTGATTTCTCCAGACTGGCCAAGACAACACTGGTACCCACTCCTAAGGAGCCTAACACATGCTCCTCCCTGGACCCTACCTCTAATGCCTCTTCTACTGACTCAGCACAACTACAAAACTCTTCACAGTCAGCTGAAAACTCTCAATCTGGCTGCATGGAAAATTCCTTAACACCACAGCAGACCCTACTCTCCAAAGAGGTGCAGGATGTCATTTTGGAGGCCAGAAGACCATCTACTAGAAAGGCTTACTCCGCAAAGTGGAAATGTTTTTGCGCTTGGAATGAGAAAAAAGGCCAGGATCCTAGAAAACTGAATTTGCCTCAGATATTACAGTATTTAGCTAAGCTGTTGAACAGTGGACTTTCATTTTCCTCCATCAAAATTCATGCCTCAGCCATTTCTGCAGAATACAACACTGATCCACCCTTATTCTCTCACCCACTTTTAAGACCGTTCCTCAGAGGAGCTAAGAATATAAGACATCCAATGAAACAACCAATCCCAGCCTGGGATCTTAACTACATTCTAGAAAAATTAACATTACCTCCCTTTGAACCAGCTGCCTCTACAGATTTGCAATATTTGTCCTGGAAAACAGCCTTCCTTCTGGCCATTACATCAGCTCATAGGGTTTCAGATCTACAAGCCTTCATGGCTGTGCAGCTCTTTCTCATCTTCCATCAGGACAGGGTTTCCCTACGAACCAACCCTTCATTTATGCCTAAGGTAGTATCCAGGGTAGCTTTAAATCAGGCCATACACTTGCCTACCTTTTACCCCAATCCTCAAAACAAAGGGGAAAGGCTGCTACATTCCTTAGACATCCATAGACAGCTATGTTACTATCTGGACAGAACACAGCCCTTCAGGAAATCAGAAAAACTTTTTGTGTCCTATGCTGTAGGAGCTCAAGGGAAGCCAATTTACAAACATATAATTTCAAAATGGATAGGCCATTGCATACGGTTTTGTTACTCCTTTCATGGCAAACCTGTGCCTACAGGCATCAGATCCCACTCCACAAGGGCCTCAGCTACCTCTACAGCCTTCCTCAGAGGAGTCCCTACCAAGGATATTTTGGAGGCAGCCACTTGGAGTTCTGTGCATACCTTCACAAAACACTACCACCTGCCTTTATATTCCAAAACTAGAGCAGGCTTTGCCTCTGCTGTGTTGCAGGGCATTCTGGCTGCTCCCAGTTCCACCTAGTGCCTACCACCCTGTGCGTAGCTTTGGGATTCTACCCATCTGTGATTACTGCAGCTGTATGCACGATGAACATAGTACAGTTTTGTACCTACCATAAATGTAGATGTTCGAGTGCTAATACAGCTGCAGTACAGGTTTCCCTCCCTCCTTCCCCTCTTGGTAAAAGCCCAGTGGTTAACACCTCCTCATTCAACCTAATTTGGGTTATCCTTCTATGGTGTATTTGCTTGCAACTACTGATTTTTGATTATATTGCATTGCTTGACTATATTTGTATATATAATTTATGTATTGCCTTCCTTCTGACATCTGGGGCAAGAAAGACTGAAGAAAATGGCGTCGGCTGTGTCTTATATACCCCTGTCGCACTGACGTCAGGAAAGAAAGCGACGACAACCGACGCCGGACCTAGACTTTGGAATTCGGCCGACCGAGGACCCGCCTGACGGCAGAGAACCCATCTGTGATTACTGCAGCTGTATTAGCACTCGAACATCTACATTTATGGTAGGTACAAAACTGTACTTTCTCTCTCACAAATAATTCCAGGTGAGAAGACTAACATATACCAGAAGCAGAATGCTTCATAGACATTACTACGTTTTGTAGAAAAATGCCTTAAAATCTTTTGCAGAAGTAATCACTTTGGTGCCAGCTGCAAGAGCTGAATGCTGCATTTCCATGTAGTAATGCTTCCTCCATTGTTTTTAAGTTGATTTAGGAAATTTTTACAAGGGAAATAATTTTTGTGGCAGCTACCAAGAACACCCTCCCAGGAAAGAGAAAAAAAAGGTTCCAAGCAGAAATACTTACCGTCCCCAACATTTTCTAAAAATGACTTGGCTTTTGGTATATGTGTGATGTTTAGGTTTATATGGTAATTTTTGTGTCTTTTCATTATATTTTAATATGCATTTGTATTCCTGCAGTTTTTGGCATTTGTGCAAAGTATTTTCAGATTTACTTTTTAGGGTAACAATCCCTCACACATTCTTTCTACTGTATTTGTATGTCTGTGTGTGATTTGACTTCAAGGTCAGAGTGTTTGATTTCTGTTGCTATAGTAAAGTACAGTTGTGTAAAATCTTACCGTAACAGTAGATGTCCTTGCCTTCACCACTGCAGTATTCCTTACAAATGGGGATTCCCCGCCGTGAAGCCCACTGTCCGGCCAATTTACCAAAGTCTACAGTTGCTGTAAGGTATGGTGAACGTCACCTGCACACTCCTTGCGTAGGATAGGGCATAAAGGGGATGTTCAGGCGTACCATCCTCAGAACTGGTTGCCCCAGGGGGGACAGCAGTCCAAGGAGAACCTGCACAACCAGGAAGGAAAAAAAGACTAGAGGGATGGAGGGAGGGAGGGAGTGAATACTGCAGCGGTGAAGGCAGAGACATCTATCATTATGTTAAGATTTTACACAACTGTACTATGTCCTTACATTCATTACTAGCTGTAATGGAGGCCAGGGGAAGAAGAGTTTGAAAGAAAGAAATGAGTTAATGCCTTTGGAGGGGGCAGCGATGCCAGCATTGGCACTGTTTGAAACCTGCAACCCAGAAAGACATGATCCTGAGGAGGTGTCAGGGAAAATGTTTTGTAGTTTATTGTGAACCCTTGGCTGTGAAGAAGAGAAATGGTAAAATGAAGATTTTGCAAAAGGACCTCTGGAGAGGATGCTTGAATCAGCAGGTCATCCAAATAAGGAAAGATTTGGATTCCTTGAAGCCTGCAAAAGGCAGTTGTAGGAGTGAGACATTTGGTGAACACCCTTTGGGCAGTATAAAGGGTAAAGGGCTAAGCACATAACTGAAAATGCCAGGAAACAACAGAGAAACACAAAAATCTCCTGAAAAGAGGATGGATCAGAATATGGAGATAAGCATCCCTGAGGTCCAGAGACACCAGTAAGGCTTGAGGGAGCAAGAGAGGAAAAAGAGACTGAAAGGACATCTGAAAGGAAGGCAATCTCAGAAAAGTGTTTAGGCGGGAGAGATATAGAATATGTCTCCATGTACCTTCTTTTCTGGGCACTAGAAATGGTCTGTAATAAAACCATTTCCCCTTCAGGGCACAGGCACCTCTTGAATAGACAAGAGATCCTGAAGAACCTCTGTGAAAAATAGGAAATTGCTCCTGAGGAGGCTGAGGAATGCCCATAAAAGCAGGGTGGGAAATCCAGACCATGCAGTACCCTTGCCGAATGACCGACAGAACCCAGGAATCCTGGGTGATTCGGAGCCATACAGGAAGAGAAAGAGGAATATGGCTGGGAACGAGTGGATAGTCAGACAGCACATGGTTTGTCAGGAAAGGAAGGCTTAAGAATCCCTGCAGTCTGAGTGGCCGTAGCAGGAGGAGTCGTTTACTACCCTTTTTACTTTTCAGACTGCCTACGAACAAAGGTTGGCTTAGAAGGGTAGTTTCTCTGAAGTTTAGGCACAGGAGAAACAGACACGCTTAAGCTCCTGTAAGGCCTTCCCCTTGTCCTGAAGAGACTTAAGTAAACCAGCAGCTGCTTCACCAAACAAGAGTCTTATCTAGAGGAGCATCCAGCAACTTAGCCTTAATATCATCGGGCAAAGGTTGAAGCAGAAGCCATGAATATCTCCTCAGAACCGAATCAGAAGCAGCAGCCATAGAAGAGGCATCTGCTGCATCATAACTACATTTGATCGAATGATGAACTACCTGAGAGGAAGTCCCAAGCAAGGGAAGAGCAGAAGATTTATTCTGTCTGGAACATCAGAAAGAATATGACAAGCCTGAGAACGAAGCGCCAAAACATACCTAGAGATATAATTAATAGCCCTAAAAGCTAGGGTAGCCGAAGTATATGTAGTCTTACCCAGCCTAGCCATGGTTATACTGTCCTTGTCAGAAGGCAGTAACTAGGAGAAAGAAGCAATTGAGATGGCTTATCAGAGGGGTCAACAGCAGGCCACTTGAAAAGGAACAATCCTCAGGCACCCTGTAAAACCTGTCAGACTTCTTTTTACAACAGGGGGCAGAGAATCCGGTGCTTTAGAGGCAGTGGGAAAAAATCCAATAAAGCAGGCAAGGCAGGAGGAATGGCAGCAGGTTTAGGAGTTTCCATCTGCAGTAACTCATAGTGCCTCTTACCGATATCTGAAACCTGAGCACAATCCCACAAAAAAATTCTATCATCCTAGAAATCGTGTCCCCAAAGGAAATTTCCTCCGAAGAATTATCTAGAATATGACAATCCTCCTCCTCAGACCCGTAGTCTAAAGGAGCAGACATCTGGGTAGAATAAGCAAGGGAGCCATCATTAGAATCCACCTCAGAAGAATGCAATCCTATGGGCCTTTTAGGGGAAGAGGAGGACCAAGGAGGAGCAGGAACGGAAGTCCCTTGAAGAGGCCTTATAGGTGGTTACTAGGCTATCTGCTCGAAGGCATTTATAAGCCTAGCCAGAATGTGTTGGCTTTTGCCATCCTGTTAGATTAGTTCCCTGTGCCTCAGTCCAGCAGAGCCACTGAAGTGATCCCTGAGGTAAACTTTCTGTTTCCCATCCACTCGTCAAGGTTTCTTTTGAAGAGGGTTAGCGAGGAGCTCTGCCTAATGTAGATTGGGGTCTTGTTCCAAAGCATGGGAAGTCTCTGGGACAGGAATCTATCCCTCCAGCATGTCCTAGTTATTGTTGTGGTAAGGTTTAGATCCCTAGAGTGTGTGGCTCGAGGGAATAAGGTTTTCTTTAGGTGGAGCATGTCCATCAATTCTGGGTTGGACATGGCCTTGTATGTCAGGCAGAGATCACCTCTGAGTAGGCGGTATGCAACCGAGTACAACTGGAGTTTCTTCAGTCGAGCTGCATATGGCATCTGTTTGAGGCCATTGATCCTCTTGGTTAGGTTCGTCTGTGGTCTTTCCAGCTGTTGCAGGTGTCTTGTAAGGTACATCCCAAATGGAGCATTGTACTCTAAGATGGGTCTGATGAGTGATGAGTAGAGGGGCACAATGACCTCTTTTGATCTGGATGCAAACCCTTTTGTGATTAGGTGGGCCACATAGAAGGATTTTCTAACCACTTTGGCAATGTGATTATCAAAGGTGAGATTACTATCTACTTGGGTCCCCAGATCCCTTATTATGTCTTCCGTATTTAGGGGACTGCCACCTATGTGGTAGTTTGTGGGTACTTTGTTTTTTCCAAAGGACAGTAAAGCATTAAATAACCCCTGAGTAAAAGCCTGCCACTCACTTTGCGGATCCCTAGGAGCAGAAGAAACTTGATTAGTTTTCTGTTTCTTTTTTAAGTGGACATCCATCATAGAAATCTGAGAAGGGTCAGACTCAGGACGGCATTCCACAACCGCAGTAGGAACCTCTTCCCTAAAGAGAAACTGCAGAACCCCTGTAGACCTCTTGGAAACAGTCAGCCGTGGCTCCCTCTGAATGCCCGAAACGGATGCCTGCAAAACCTCGTCTGACGTGCTGTCTGCCATATCCTCACTGGCTTCCAAACCCAGATGTACTGGAAGAATCTGACTAAACTGGGTGAGCCTCTGGGTGCATAATAACCTCAGGAGAAACTCCCGGCAGGATCTGGACAGTGGAAGATTCCAGTCTTACCTTATGCATCATCTTCTTCCCTGACAGCTGACCCCTTCGGGACAGGAAGTCCCATCCATAGTATCTGCAGCAAGAAGCTTAAAACGCTGGTGCTCAAGATGCAAGGAAAGGGAAGAAAGCCTGCTATGAAGAGTTTTGGGGACAAGTGCCTGACCAACTGAAAAAGACATATGGTCGTGAGCAGCACCTAGGCAAAAAAGACACTTTATAGTGGTGGTCTTTATGGGGATTCGGTCTCCTACATTGGCATTTACCCTTCCTTGGTGACATTAACCCCAAACAGCAGAAAAAGTAACCAAAAACCCAACTGGGTACTTATCTGCGACTGTGAGGACTCCAGCAAACAAGAGTAAGCACAGGAAAGCCAACAAACAGAAAAACAGACAGAGGTAGCAGACTGATTAAAATAACATTCGGACTGGCAGCAAAAATGTTCTGAAGGTGGTATACCTGAATGTCCCCTTTATGCCCTACCCCACACAAGGAGTGTGCAGATGATGTTCAGCATACCTTACAGCAATGGTAGACTTTGGTAAACTGGCCGGACGGTGGGCTTCATGGCAGGGAATCCCCATGTGTAAGGAATACTGCAGCAGTGAATGTAAGGACATCTGTTTTTTCCACATTATTTACTTCCTGTCTCTTTCTACACTTCTCACTAATTATTCTGGATGTGAAGTTTGTTCTTTCACTTTCCTCAGAAGATTGTTTTTTACCTTATTGGATGTCTTGTACTTTTCCTGATCAGGTAATGTAGTTGAATTTGAGTTTATTTACTACTGTAGTGTGCTCACTTTGTACCACAACCCTGATTTGTTTTGTTTTATTTCTTTACTAATTTTCTGTGCAGACTTGACGTATTTGAGTTGGAGGTGTAAATTTCTACTGTTTGTTTTTTTCTCTGGAGAGTTTTCATGTTTAACAGTTTTCCCTGTAAGTGACTTTTCAAGATTGTGGCAGATGGCTGGATTTTGAATTTTGTGATGGAGCAGGTATCTGTGAATACATTTGAGGTACAGGTGGCCTGCAGTAGCTTTTTCCCCGTGCATGTAACAGATCAGTTAATGCACAAGTATCTTAGTTTGATTGGTATGTTTTCTTTGCCTTTTTATAAGTATGCATAAACTGTGTGTTGGAAGCACTTGTGGTTGTTGAAGATTTTGTTTAGTTGAATCAAACTCCTCTTGACCTTAAGGACGTAAGCACACTGTGGGTGTTGTCAAGAACTGCTGCTTTAAGTCCTTGCAGTTTTTGTATTTCTTTAGGTAATGCTGTCTGTTCACTTTATTCTCTACCTCCCCCTTTGTGCTTTCCTAGCATTCTTATTATGTGGCCAAAATATTTGAGTTTTAGTTACTACAAAGTCGTCCAGTGAGCAATCTGGATTTATTTCCTTAAATATGACTAGTTTGAATTTTTTCAGTCTTAGGAATTCTCAAACGTTTTCTCCAACACCAAAGTTCAAGTTAGTCTTCTGGCAAATAGCCATACTTGTAGTCCAGCTTTCCTTGAAATGTGTTACTAGTAGTATTAGTCTGTTCGATCAGACAGTTTGGTACCAAACCACCCGTTGGATCTGTTTCGAACATTTTGCCAGTGCTCCAGTGACTCGAGTTCCTGCAGACTTTTCCAGAATCACCTGTGTACCTCTCCTTCAAAACACATTTGCCACCACAGGGTAAAAATAATATATATTTCAGTTGTAACCTCAGCTAACTGCTTTTTACAGTTTTATTTTTCAGAGTAATTTGTATATCAGTTGCTAGTCAGTACTTCTATAATTTAGTTTTAATACCTTGTAGATAATTTTGATAGAAATTGCTATATTTCAGTTTCTTAGTTTCTTGGCAATAAAGAGCCTGCTCTGTGCCCATTTTTTCAGCTGCTTAAAAGGTGTTAATTGATCGTTGTATATACGAGTGTGTGTGTGTGTGTGTGTGTGTGTGTATATGTATATATATATATATATATATATATATATATATATATATATATATATATGTGTATACACATATATATATATATATATATATATATATATATATATATGTGTATACACATATATAATGTGTGTGTATGACTCCAAGCATGTCTGTATATATGTGTTCTATTAGGAAGGTCTTCCATCTCGTTGCTAACGTCTGTGGTAAATTGCTTACTGTGGTAGTTAATTTTTTTGATCTGAGAGAAAGAAGATTTTTAAAGTTTACTTAATGTGGGCATAAGCTCCCACCTCAGGACGCACATGAACTGTGTGTAGTTTGTTTAGGTCCAGAGCATCTCAGTACTAAGTACTTTATTTGCAAGGAGTTCAGTCTTCAGTCCTTGGCAAATGGGTGGACTAAACTTGTTCTTAAAGGTCTTGTACCTGCAGAGCAAGCAGAAAAGTCTGATAAGAAGGATAAAGCTAGGGACAGGGAAGCTAGAAAACGTAAAAATGCAAGTCCAAGCTTTTTCTTCACCTAATGTACCAAGGAGAGAATCTTCCCCCTTCTTCACACCAGCGTAAAAGCCTTTGATTTTAGAAACGCGTTATTTAGGGACAAGTCCACCTCTTCGTCTGGTAGGGATTCCTCTGTGAGCGAGTTGGCTATTTTTATTCCTTCCAGGTCTCCCCCAACCTCTTCCTTGAAGTTGATGCACTCCTCCTTTAAAAGTACATCAGAAGCTGATTGAGGACAGATAATGAGGGCTTTTCTGAAGGTGCAGATTGAGTTGGACATCATCCTTTCCTCTTCAGTTACTAAGGCAGATCAGGTTGTCCTTTTGTCAAATTTTCTAACCCTCCCTGGTAGCTATTTCTGCATTGATGGCACCTAAGCCATTGTTTCATCCGGATCCCGTCTCTTCAGCACTATTCCCTGCTTCAGTGTCAACAGCATCACATGTGAAACACCTGATGTAAGCCCCTTTGCTGTTGAGTGAGTCTGTGATTTGAATGCTCAAGATGGAGTTTTCTGCACCATCTGCCAGAAAAAAGCTTGGCTTGTAACTGTTCTTGGTGTAGGGATCTTCAGCATTTGGTACAGATCTTTGACTTGAGGCTGTCTAGTTGCTCAGTATCAGTGCTTCACTGTGCAGCTGCACCCACCTCTACATTGGATGGGGAGGAGTATGCTCCTCAGTTGGTCAGTTAACAAATGGTTAACAGGTGTGTAGGATCACCCAGTTTTCAGGGGTGGGGAGCATGCCTTTTCCCCAGTATTGTTTGATCTCTAAGTCAATGTATATAACTTTCAAGCACTATGACTGTGTGTATACTTCTATATATTTTTAACGTGCAAAGTTTGCTATTGTATCTCTTGTGACTTGGTTTTGAAGGAATAAAGTGTCTGCTAAATAAATGAAGTACGGTGCTTCAGTGAAACACCTACTAATTATGTAAATGAGGTGCATATATATTGTTTTGTTCAACAATGAACTAGTTTGGGTTGCAGGCAGATGTTTGCATCTGGTTTACTATCAATATTGCGAAAGGGTAAATAATTTCTGTTCGCAGTTATCTAAGTAAACCATCGAAACCGGAATCTTGTCCACGTCAGTGTTGACCCAAATGATCAACACATTTGAGTCTGCATTGTCATTGAAAACATCATGTGATATCCGCTTAGGAGCTGCACCCCCACACCCCCTGCTAATAATATATTCCAACATAGAGATCGCACTACAGTGGGGATATGGATGAATTTCCAATCTCCACTGTACCGCAACCTCCATACAGTTTGTCAAACACACTTAAGCAAATGCACTACTGCATTTGCATAAGTGTGTTTGACTATCCCACACAGTTTACCTTCTGTGAACGACAATCTGATTTTCGGCAGCATACATGCCGACAGATTGTCGTTCACAGTATTGATAGTAAACCGTTTGCACCCAACTTGATTAAGAAATGTGAACCGACTGTGAAGAGCTTACTGAAGGTCTCAGGTGTACGAGTGCAGCAAAGTTTTAGTGTTCTCTTGAGGAACTGCAGTGGCACATGGCCCGCCTTGGTGATATCAAACAACTTTCCTGAGCATTTGTCTCTAATGAACTGTTTTATCCTACTTGCCAACTACATTTATGATTCACTACCAGTCCTGTAATAAAGTCCATTTATCAAACTTAAGACTGTGTTTTACATTTTGAGTACATGAATCTATTATTTCAGGTTAAAATATATGGTATTAATTAAACTAAGCAGAAGAGAATGTGTTTGGTAACAGGGATGTTTATTAGTTGTCTTGGTGATTTGCAGAGAGAAGACTCCACCCAGACCTCAGGGACAGAGGCCAGAGCCAGAGAACAGAGGGGTGAGTTAACTGAATGAGCTGTCATGGGGTGTCTTCATTTTACAATTTATGAAAGCAAGTTGGTATTTTTTTTTTTTCTGGAATGCCAGAACAGCACATGAATGAGTAAATTCTGAGGTGTTTGTCTATTATTTTTGCTTCCTCAAAACTCCTGTAGACTCACAGGACTAACTAGTACTCCTCCTTCAAAGTGTACATAGATATTAGATTTTCATACCACCTTTTAAAAATAGGTTGGAGTGATTGTACCTTTGAACTTTCTTCTAGCTCATGGTGGCTAGCATTAGGTATGGTGTACAATACTTTACTCCTGATGACACAAGGTACCACCTGGAATTAAAGTTGGTTGTTTTGTTACTGAACTCTGAAGGACTCTGGCATAGAAGCTTTTTCTGCACAGCTAATGCTGCTTGCCTTGTTGCTGGTCATAGACTCTCTGTTCCCAGCTGCCGTTGTTAACTGTGTGCAGGAGAACACACTACTCATTCCTTCCTTAACTGTGTGCAGGAGGACACTACTCATTCCTTCCTTAACTGTGTGCAGGAGGACACTACTCATTCCTTCCTTAACTGTGTGCAGGAGGACATTACTCATTCCTTCCTTAACTGTGTGCAGGAGGACACTACTCATTCCTTCCTTAACTGTGTGCAGGAGGACACTACTCATTCCTTCCTTAACTGTGTGCAGGAGGACATTACTCATTCCTTCCTTAACTGTGTGCAGGAGGACATTACTCATTCCTTCCTTAACTGTGTGCAGGAGGACACTACTCATTCCTTCCTTAACTGTGTGCAGGAGGACACTACTCATTCCTTCCTTAACTGTGTGCAGGAGGAACACTACTCATTCCTTCCTTAACTGTGTGCAGGAGGAACACTACTCATTCCTTCCTGTAAGAATGCTTAGGCTTCCTGCTTGTCCTGTGCTGAGGCTGCAACTGGTGTTTCAGCAGGTTGTCCTGTTTGGAGATTTTAATAGTCCGCAAACTTATCTTGTTTCAAAAATGCAGATAGTGGCATCTGCTTTATAACAGCTTGGTGAGTACGAGTACTGAAATTACTCCGGGCCTGTACGTATGAGAAGGCCTTGGAGCTCGCCAACTGTGTTGTGCTGCTGCTGTTCATGAGATCAGTTATCCAGCACTGATGACAACCAAGATAATCTTTTTGAAGAGTTTTTTTTTATTTTTTTATTTTTTTTTTTTTATTTTGTATCCTTATTTATAAATTCTTTGTGGACGACCACAGACCATGGTACTTAGCTTTTTTTATTAGGGTTGCTGCTTCGGCGTTTCCATTGTTTTATAGACTGTACATAAGTGGGAAAGAAATCTGAGGTCTAAATGACCCATGTTTCCATGCTGGGGGGTGGTCAGCATGGTACCACTGATCTGTATTATCTGATGCATACATAGGAAGGGTGCAGTAGTACTTGATTTATACATTTTTCAGGAAGAGAACCACTAGAAAGGAGAAAATAAGTGATTCAAAACAAACATTTTAGCCTTCCAGATAGCAGATAAGCAGATGTTCTTCGTGTTTCACTGTTGCAGTCATTACATTTGGGTTATCTGCTTACAGTAGCCCTCAGTCAGCCTGATTAGCAAAGTATTGGGTCCTGCGTCGGTTGCTGTCCCTTCTTTCATGACGTCAGGCCGTCAGGGGAATAAAACATGCAGCCGACGCCATTACATCAGTCTTTCTTGCCGTGCGGTGCCCGAAGCAGAAGCAGTTCGCAAGTGCCGGTCGGCCGACTCTTGAAATTTTCATTTTCAAGTTTCAGTACCGAAGTCTTCAACTAAAGCTAAGTACCCCATTGGGGAAACTTTTTCTTGCTCCTTACCGATGTCAGTAAAAGTTAATAATTAAATTACTTGTGGAAAGAGAATACCTCATAAAGATTTTCATTCGTACTGTATTCCTTGCCTAGGCCCTGACCACGACGTACTTTGCTGTCGGTTTTGTGCTTTATTTAATCAGCGCACTATCCGTCGGTATATTTTCACCTCTAAATATTTAGGTTCTCTGTTTAATTATCCAGAAATGTCGTCAGTTAGCCATCCGACACCGGGATTCTGAAAAAACGCAAAGATAAAGAGAGAGACAGGCTGCCGAGTTCCAAAGCTGCTGACGATGCTTCTCCTAAGCCAGTCGCCAGTTCGCCGGTACTCAGTGAGGTGCTTTCGCAGCCCCTGATACCCGCTACTTCTGATTCGCAGGCTCTACTGAGACCCATTCGGAGTCCAGTATGCTGCAAGATGCTTCAACTATGGAACCTGCGGATGTCTCTAGCTTGGATGGGTCCGGAGTTGCTGTGCAGGCACCGGCTTCTGAGGGTGTATTCAGGCCTACGGACTTGTATATTAAACCGACGCCTCCTTCTTCATTTAGGCCTAAATCTCAAACCATGCCTAAAAAAATGACACCCAGGCCGCATGCTCAGGCTTCTATGCCTAAAAAAACAAATGATAAGAATGACTGAAGATCTTATAACTCTAATCAGGGGGAAGCCAACCTCCCCCATCAAAGAGACCTAGGACTGAAGTTGTTTATGAATCCTCTGACCAGGATTCTGATTTTTCTGATTCTTCTGATGATCTGGATTTGCCCTTATCTATTTATGAGGATTCTGATGCAGAGGACTCTATTCCCTCTGCTTCCCCTCCAGAGGATTTTTCTTTTGGTGAAACCTTACATACTCTTGGGGAGCATCCCCACTGGGAAAGCCAGGATTTCTCTGATTTAGAAAAGAGGCTTAGGGATTTCTTACTCCTGCCGCAGCATAGGCCTTTAGCTATTCCTCCTGTACTAGACATTGTTGATGATGCTTTTTCGGAATCTAGTTTGGCCCCTGATTCTTTACCTCCTGCCCCCAGAAAACCTAACAGATATTACAGGGTTCCTGATTCACACAAATTCCTTTTTAAAAATCCTATTGTGGATCCAGAGACTATTTCACAGGGACCCAAGGGCATTAATGCTTCTACTGCTAAAAATCCTACCCCTTCTGATAGAGACTCCAGGGCGCTAGATCAATGGGGTAAGAAGGTGTACACTTCTGCAACCTTGGCCATAAGGGTTTTAAACTGCCAGTTTCATATGTTAAAGTATCAGCAACATGTTATTGGATTGCTTAAACAGGAAATGTTGATTCCTGACTGTGCGGAAAATAAAGAATTACAGGATTTAATGCATTCTGCTGAACAGGTTGGAAAACATACTTTGTAATGTGGTTTTGGTTCATTGGAGGCCTCTTGCAGGGTTGCTGATGTCCTTCATGGATGCATCTGCAGTCATAACAAGTGGGTTGTCCTGTCGTCAGGCAGCCCTGCAGTCGGCCGGATTCCAAAGTCCGGGTCCGGCTTCGGCTGATGTCGCACTCCACCCGACGTCATCTCTGTTGGTCTTCGGGTATAAAAGCATCAGCCGACGCCATTTTCCTCAGTCTTTCTTGCCGCGTGGCGCCCGAAGCAGAAGTTGTTCGCAAGTGCCGGTCGGTCGGATCCAGAGATTACTTCTACCGAATACTACTTCGAAGACTTCTAAAGCTAAGTACCCCGTTGGGGACTCTTTCTTGCCTCAGCCGATGTCAGAAAAAGTTAACAATTGTTTAACCTGTGGGAAACAAATACCTCATAAAGATTTCCACTCTTACTGTCTGCCTTGTTTAGGCCCAGCCCACGACGTAGCAGCCTGTTCGGCCTGTGCCTCCTTCAACCGACGAACACTTAGGCGTCGGTCGGAGTTTGCAGAACAGTTTTTCGGTACTGATTTTGCGTACATTATGCCGTCGGATCCTCCGACTACCCAATCTTCCAAAAAGCGCAAAGATAAAGACCGACACTCGCGGTCCAGGGTTTCGGCGAAACCACGGTAAAGCAAACATGAGTGTCTCGGTTTCGGCGAAACCGAAAACTGATCAAAGTACAGCTGAACCTATTCTTACAACTGAGGCCCCTGCTACAACTCTTGAATCGACCTCAGAAATTTTACCCACTACGGTGGTTGACTTATCAGACACCATCCCCTTGGATGTCTCTACCCCAGCACGTGGTGCTGCTAGGCCTCCAGCAGCCATGTCCATTAAGGCCTTCGCCAGGGCTAAAGCAGCCAAGACTACTAAATCAGTGCCTGTTAAACCCCCACATCCAGGCCCTCTTCTAGTTCTCAAATGCTTTCTTTGGCAGAAGATTTAATTTCTTTAATTAGAGGATCTCAATCTCACCCAGACAGGGCCTCTCAGCCCCAGGAGAAGAGACCTAGGGCAGAGCCCCTGAGCCAGTGTCTTCTGATGATTCTGCTGATGAATCAGACATTACTGACCAGCCAGAGGCTCCTTCTCCAATTTTGAAGATTCTGATGCTGAAGAATCCATTCCAGCTGCTTCCCCACCAGAAGAATTCTCCTTTGGGGAAACCTTGCATGCCATGCGAGAACAGTTCCAATGGCAGCAACAGGATTTTTCAGACTCCAGAAAAGACTTAGGACCTTTCTGCACCTCCCACAGCACAGGCCCTTAGCTATACCTCCTGTTCTCTCTGTGGTGGATGATGCTTTCAATGATGTTTGCTCCGCTCCAGATTCTTTACCCCCAGCCCCTGCCAAACCAGACAGATTTTACAGGGTGCCAGATACTCATCACCACCTTTACAAGGCCCCTCTTGCAGACCCAGAAACTATATCCCAGGGTCCCAAGGCAGTAGCCGCGACCACAGCTAAAACCCTATTCCTTCTGAAAGGGAAGCAAGGTCATTAGACAGATGGGGTAAAAAGGTCTACACTTCAGCTACTCTCTCAGCTAGAGCTTTAAACTGTCAGTTTCACATGATACAATACCAAGAGTTTATGCTTGATCAGTTAACTAAAAACTAACCACTGATGAATCTCTTGATAAGAAATATGTATTAGAGATGGTAAATAACATACAACAGGTTAGCAACCATTCCTTAAAATGTGGCTATGATGCACTGGAGGCTTCATTTAGATCAGCCATGACAGGCACAGTGATAAGAAGGCATGCATGGCTAAAGGAACAAGCTTTACGGATCATGTTAAAGCTAAGTTGCTAGATGCTCCTATGGACAAGACAAGTTTGTTTGGTACACCTGCCCAGCAGGTTATGAAGAAAATGGAAGAAAAGGCAAAATCTGTTCAAACTGTTAAAGATTTCTTGCAGGTTCAACCCCAAGGTTTAGCAGGAACTGGCCTGCCAAAATTGGTCCTTTCCTAACTCCACAAAATTTCAAAGGGCAGGAATAGGCGTTCCAGAGGCAGAAACCAATCTAGAGGAGGTGCCTACAGAGGACGACAGTGGCAAGGTAACAACAGAGGCACAGACGCAGCCACTGCCACTACATCAGCACAACCACAGTGACTTAATCCTAACTCCGCCTACCAGGGAACAAATAGCAGCTCCTCTAGGCGGAAAGTTAACCTTATTTTCAAAGAACTGGCACTACATAACAAAAGACAAGTGGATTTTACAAACCATAGATCAAGGTTACGGTTTCACTTCCACACTTTACCAGTCAAAAGAGGAATGCCAAATCTACCTCCAAATCAAAAACAGAGGCTCTACGCCAGATAATGGAGTTAGCAAACATGAGAGCTGTGGAAAGAGTGCCAACAGCAGAACAAGGAAAGGGGTTCTATTCCAGACTATTCCTAGTTCCAAGAAAGGAAAAAGTTGGAGACCAATTCTCGACCTGTCCACCTTAAATACATACATCATTGTCCCAAAATTCAAAATGCTGACCCTACAGCAACTTCTTCCCATGCTGGGCAAGGAGTCTTGGCTGGTAACTCTAGATCTCAAGGAGGCATACCTGCACGTCCCCATTCGACCAATCTGCAGAAGATACCTCAGATTTCTTGCAGGATCAGAGCACTATCAATTCTCAGCATTGCCCTTTGGCTTATCTACTGCGCCCAGAGTATTCACAAAATGCCTGGCATCAGTAATCGCCCATTGCAGACTACAGGGAATTCAGATTTACCCATACCTGGACGACTGCCTACTACAAGGGGACAACAAAAGCAAGCTGACAACAGATTTACAAAGGGTCATTTACTTGCTACAAGGACTGGGATACACAGTCAATTTACAAAAGTCAAGGCTGATACCATCCCAAACAAGGACATTCTTGGGCGCGGAATTGGACACAGTACAACAAATGGCATTCCTGACTACAGAAAAACAAAAAGAACTTCCTCTTTACTTCTTGGCACTAACAAAACTGAACGAGTTAACAGCAAGAAAATTTCTGCAGGCCTTGGGCTTCATGGCATCATGCATAATCTTGGTCCCATTTGCCAGACTACATATGAGGAAACTACAGTGGTACCTAAAGAATTTATGGTCCCAACACAGACACAGTCTAGAAACAGAAATCCCACTAATTCCATGCTTAAAACAGGAGTTCCTATGGTGGGCTCAGGCATGCCAGTCAAACCCAGGCCTACCCTTTCGCAGATGTCAACCAAGCCAGACCATCACAACAGACGCTTCAGACCTAGGATGGGGGCCCACATGCTGGACAAATGCGTGCAAGGATTGTGGACACAGGATCAACTTCACCTGCACATCAATCTAAAAGAAATGCTGGCAGTAAAACTGGCAATCCAAAAGTTCAAACCATTCCTCAAAGAGGGCCAGTTGATGATAAGGACAGACAACACCACAGTCATGTGGTACATCAACAAACAGGGAGGCACTCATTCATACCCCTATGCAGAATGACCTTGGAGCTGTGGACCCTGGCACTCAGCTACAACATTCAGTTACAGGCAATGTTTGTACCGGGAAAGACAATACTCTAGCAGACATATTAAGCAGAACCACTTCGGATGCCCACGAATGGAAGCTGCACCGGACATCTTCAAGACCATCTCAAAGAAATGGGGAATGCCACAGATAGACCTATTCGCATCACCTCTCAATCACCAGCTCAAAAAATTCTGCACAAGGACATTCCACCCACTAGCATGGAAAGTGGACTCACTCTCCTTCAACTGGAAAGGCCTAACAGCATATGCATTCCCACCTCTTCCTTTGATACACAAGGTACTACTAAAAATCAAGGAAGAACGTCCAAGGATAATCCTGATAGCCCCAAACTGGCCAAGACAACACTGGTACCCACTACTGAAGAGCATGTCTCGAAACAATATGTGGCCAATAGCCGTGATGCCTTTGATGTTAACTCAGAACAACTACAGCATCATACATCCAAACCTAAAAACGCTGCAACTGACTGCATGGAACATCACATAGCAGCAGCTAATCCAGAACTTTCCCAAAGAGTTAAAGACATTATTCTTGAAGCACGCAGACCTTCAACAAGAAGGAACTATGCTGGAAAATGGAAAAGGTTTGTCATTTGGAGTACCGAAAGAGGAAAAGATGTGTCAAACATAGATATGCCTAACATTCTGGAGTATCTGCCGAAACTTCTTCATTGAGGCCTCTCCTACTCCTCCATCAGGATACATGCATCGGCTATTTCAGCAGAATACAGCTTTGATCCACCTGTTTTTCACCCTTTGCTCAGGCAGTTCCTCAGAGGAATCAAGAATGTAAAACCTCCAAGGAAACCACCATTACCAGCCTGGGATTTAAACTTTGTGCTAGAAAAGTTGACACTATCACCCTTTGAACCAGCAGCAACAGCAGACCTACAACACCTGTCATGGAAAACTGCTTTCCTACTGGCAATTACTTCAGCAAGGAGGGTTTCAGAACTACAGGCCTTAATGGCAGTGCAACCCTTCCTAATCTTCCACCAAGATAGAGTGTCCATGAGAACTAATCCTACATTTATGCCCAAGGTGGTATCCAGAGTATCTTTAAACCAGGCAATCCACCTACCTACCTTCTTTCCCAACCCACAAAACAGAGGGAAAGAATACTGCATACCTTGGATGTACATAGACAGCTACGCTACTACTTGGACAGAACAAAAATAGCAGAAAGACTGACCAACTTTTGTAGCCTATGCAACAGGAAGGGAAGGAAAAGCTATTTCCAAACAGACAATCTCCAAATGGATAGGAAATTGCATACGATACTGTTACTCCTTCCATGGAAAACCAATTCCACAGAACATAAGACCTCATTCTACAAGGGCAACAGCCACTACCACAGCCTTCTTACGAGGAGTGGCAACCAAAGACATTATTGAGGCGGCTACTTGGACCTCCGTGCATACATTTGCCAAGCATTATAATTTGCCTCTATATTCCAGATCCCGAGCAGGGTTTGCCACTGCTGTACTGCAAGGGATCCTAAACACACCATAATCTACTTTTATCCTCCTCCCTAGTTGGCTATGGTATTCTACCCACTTGTTATGACTGCAGATGCATCCATGAAGGACATAGTACAGTTTTGTACCTACCATAAATGTAGATGTCCGAACTGGATAGCATCTGCAGTCAGGATTACCCTCCTCCTTCCCTCTGTGGTACTCCTAGGGTGTTTACCCTCCTAATAGCTAGCTGTTGGGGGAGTCTTTATGGTGTATTTGTTTGTATATATGTACATATATGCTTATTGTTGTGTTTACCTCTATCTATTTGGAAACATTGGCATCTATCCAAATTTTAGCCTGCAAGAGGGCTACTGGCATCTGGGGCAAGAAACACTGAGGAAAATGGCGTCGGCTGATGCTTTTATACCCGAAGACCAACAGAGATGACGTCGGGTGGAGTGCGACATCAGCCGAAGCCGGACCCGGACTTTGGAATCCGGCCGACTGCAGGGCTGCCTGACGACAGGACAACCCACTTGTTATGACTGCAGATGCTATCCAGTTCGGACATCTACATTTATGGTAGGTACAAAACTGTACTTTACTGCGTCTGTGCTCAGAAGGTATGCTTGGCTTAAGGAGCAATCTTTGCCTGATCATGTTAAAGCTAAATTGTTAGCTGCTCTCTTAAATCAGGACCGCCTGTTTGGCAACAAGGCTGAGGAAGTTCTTAAAAAGATGGTAGATAAAGCTAAATCTATGCAAACTGTTAAAGATTTCTTACAAGTTCAGCCTCCTAGATTTAGTAGGAACTGGCCCTCTAAGAATTGGTCCTTTCCAGCCCCTTCCAGGTCTTCTCAAGCCAAATCCAGACACAGCAGAAACCCCAGGATGTTCTTCGTGTTTCACTGTTGCAGCCATTACATTTGGGTAATCCTGCTGGCAGGTTGCCGTCAGCCGGCCTGAATTCCAAAGTCTTGGGTCCTGTGTCGGCCGCTGCCGCCCCTTCCCTGACATCAGGTCGTCAGGGGTATAAAAGAAGCAGCCAACGCCATTTTCTTCAGTCTTTCTTGCCGCGCAGTGCCCGAAGCAGAAGCAGTTCGTAAGTGCCAGTCGGCCGACTCCTGAAATTTTCGTGTTTGAGTTTCAGAACCAAAGTCTTCAATAAAGCTAAGTACCCCTTTGGGTAAACTTTTTTCTTGCTCCAGACCGATGTCAGAAAAAGTTAATTATTGTATTACTTGTGGAAAGCAAATACCTCATAAGGATTTTCATTCTTACTGTATTCCTTGCCTAGGCCCTGATCGCAGCGTTTCTGGTTGTCGATTTTGTGCTAGATTAAACCAACGCAGTATTAAGCGTCTGTACAATTTTGCTTTAAAGTATTCTGGTAGCTGGTTTAATTATCCTAAAATGTCGTCGGATAGCCATATGAGTTTACAAAAACCGCAAAGAAAAGGATAGAGAAAAACAACCGAGGCCCAAAACCGACGAAGCTTCTCCTAAGCCAGTCGCCTGTTCTCAGTGAGGTGCTTTCGCAGCCCCTGACACCCGCTACTTTAGAGTCGTAGGCCGCTACCAACTCCCACATGAAGTCGGCCATGCTGCTGGATACTCAATGTATTGGAGCCTCGGACACTAATCCTTCAGATGGGTCCAGAGCCACTGAGCAGGTACCGGCTTCTGAGGGTGTATTCAGATCACAACATCTTTACATTAAAACAACTTCAGCTTCAAAGACTAAAACAAGCTTCTAAAGCTAAGAAACAAACTCATGAGCCATGTGTACAGAGCTCTATGCCCAAAAAAACAGATGATCAAGATGGCCGAAGACCTGATTACCTTGATCAGGGGTTCCCATCCCCCTCCTGATAAGAGGCCTAGGCAAGACACTGACTATGAATCTTCAGATCAGGTTTCTATTTCTTCTGATTCCTCTTCTGATCAGGGATATTCTTTACCCCCCTATGAGGATTCTGATGCTGAAGAATCTATACCTTCAGCATCCCCTCCTGAGGATTATTCCTTTGGGGAAACCTCGCATACCATGAGGGAGCATTTTCACTGGGAAAGCCAAAATTTTTCAGAATCTAAAGAGTTTCAGGGATTTCCTTTTACTACCACAGCACAGGCCTCTAGCCATTCCCCCTGTGTTAGACATTGTAGATGATGTGTTTTCAGAGTCTAGTTTGACCCCTGACTCCTTACCTCCAGCTCCTGTTACGCCTGACAGATATTACGGGGTTCCTGACTCTCACAAATTTCTTTTTAAAAAACCCTGCTGCTGACCCAGAAACTATTTCACAGGGTCCCAAAGGCCTCTACAGCAAAAAACCCAACCCCCTCTGACAGAGATTCAAGAGCACTGGATAGATGGGGAAAAAAGGTTTACACATCTGCAACTTTGGCTATAAGGGCCTTAAACTGTCAGTTTCATATGCTCAAGTATCAGCAGCATCTCATGGGATTGCTTAAACAGAAAATGATGTTAAATTATGAATGTGCTGAAAACAAGGAAATGCAGGATTTATTGCATGCAGCTGAACACGTTGGAAAACATACTTTGCAATGTGGTTTTGATTCTTTGGAGGCCTCCTGCAGGGCCGCAGTTACGGGTTCTGTAATTAGGAGGCATGCTTGGTTAAAGGAACAAAATCTGCCTGATCATGTTAAAGTTAAGTTACTAGATGCACCTTTACAGCATGATTCTTTGTTTGGTGCTAAGGCAGAAGAGGTGTTAAAGAAAATGGAAGACAAAGCTAACTCTGTGCAAACTGTTAAAGATTTTTTACAAGTGCAGCCACCTAGGTTTAGTAGACACTGGCCTACAAAAAATTGGTCCTTTTCTGTGTCAGACAGACCTCAAAGGGGCAGATCCAGACGCCCAAGGGGCAGAACCCAGGCGCAAGGTTCTTATAGGTCAAAACAATGGGGTGCTTCTACCTCCAAAGCTGGAGAAGATAAAGCAGGAGTTTCGATGGTGGGCAAAAGCTTGTCACCAGAACAAGGGACAGTCATTCACATTACCCCCAGCCAGGCAGACACTAACAACGGATGCATCAGATTATGCCTGGGGGGCCCACATGGCAGGAAGATGCCTTCAGGGCACATGGACCTCAAACCAAATGCATCTACATATCAATCAAAAAGAGATGCTAGCTGTTCAAAATGCCCTGACAGCCTTCATGGACCAACTTCATCCGGGACAACTACTAATAAAGACAGACAACAAAACGGTCATGTGGTATATAAACAAGCAGGGGGGGGGGCACACGGTCATGTGGTATATAAACAAGCAGGGGGGGCACACATTCTTACCCCCTTTGCAGACTAGCCATGACATTGTGGGACACCACTTTGACTTACCAAGTACATTTGCAGGCACAGTTCCTGCCAGGATAGGGAAATACTCTGGCAGACGAACTAAGCAGAAACCTCATGGATCCCCATGAGTGACAACTGGATCCGCAAGTCTTCAGCATGATAACAAGGAAATGGGGATGCCCGGACATAGATCTTGTTGCCTCTCCTCACAACTACCAACTAAAAAGATTCTGCACAAGGACTTATCACAGACAAGCATGGAAAGTGGACGCCCTATCAGTATATGCCTTTCCTCCACTGCATTTCCCTCCCCAAGGTACTCCTAAAGGTCAGACAGGAGAAATCAAAGATGATACTGATTGCCCCAGACTGGCCCCGCCAGTACTGGTATTCAATCCTAAGGAACATGTCTCTATACCCAGCTTGGACCTTACCTCAATTACATCATCTACTGTCCCAGCAAAACAATCAGATCCTGCACAGCCAACTCAGGACATTAAACCTGGCAGCATGGCGGATATTGTAGTTATATAAAAAACACCTCTCAGCAAAGCTGTGATGGATGTCATTCTGGAAGCCAGAAGGCCTAGTACTAGAAAGACTTATGCTGGAAAATGGAAGAGATTCTGTGCTTGGAACCAGGCACAAGGAACTGTTACAACTGTACCAAATATTCCTCAGATTTTGCAATACTCAACTGAGATGCTGGACAAAGGCCTATCCTTTTCATCAATTAAAATTCATGCCGCTGCCATTTCGGCTCATTACAATACAGAGTCACCAATTTTGTCTCATCCTTTATTAAAGCAGTACCTCAAAGGAGCCAAAACTTTAAGGCCTCTAAGGAGATCACCAATACCTTCATGGGACCTCAACTATGTCTTGGGAAAGCTCACCCTGCCTCCTTTTGAGCCAGCTGCTACTGTTGATATAAAGTTTTTATCTTGGAAAACAGCTCTGCTCCTAGCAATTACTTCTGTAAGACGAGTTTCAGAGCTACAGGCGCTCATGGCTGTGGAACCTTTTATCATTTTTTTATCCAAACAGGGTCACTCTGAGAACAAACCCAACATTTATGCCTATAGTGGTGTCCAGTGTGGCTCTTAACCAAACTATTCATCTGCCAACTTTTTATTCAAATCCACAGAACAAGGGGGAGAGAATTCTGCACTCTTTGGACGTACACAGACCGCTTAGATTCTACTTGGACGGAACCAAAGCTTTCAGGAAGACAGAGCAATTACTAGTGGCATATGCTGCAGGATCATAAGGAAAGGCTATCTCAAAGAAGACTATATGCTGCAGGATCATAAGGAAAGGCTATCTCAAAGCAGACTATCTCATAGTGGATAGGCCACTGCATTCGTTTATGCCATTTACACCATGGCAAGCCAGTGCCTAAGGGGCATTAGGCCACATTCCACCAGAGCTTCAGCCACTTCAGCAGCCTTTCTCAGGGGAGTACCAACCAGAGACATTTTAGAGGTGGCTACTTGGAGTTCAGTGCACACCTTTACAAAGCATTATCATCTGCCATTCTACTCTAAATCCAGGGCAGGCTTTGCCACTGCAGTTCTGCAGGGCCTCATAGCCGCTCCTAATGCTGTTTAGCTCCAGCCTCCAAACCATAGCTTTGGGACTCTACCCAAATGTAATGACTGCAACATTGAAACATGAAGAACATAGTACAGTTGTGTACACTTTCCATAAATGTAGATGTTCGAGTGTATTCACTGTTGCAGTCCAGGTTACCCACCCGCCATCCCCCTTTTTTCTATGGATCTTATCTTTCCTTCTCTGATTTATACAACCTATGTGGTGTATTTGCTTATAGATAAAGGTAAAATTTATATTGGCGCATTTATTGATTTATATATATGTAAAATTTGGCTACCCTTTTAGGGGGAACCTGACATCTGGGGCAAGAAAAACTGAAGAAAATGGCGTTGGCTGCTTCTTTTAATACCCCTGACGACCTGAAGTCAGGGAAGGGGTGACAGCGGCCGAAGCAGGACCCAACACTTTGGAATTCAGGCCGGCTGAGGGCAACCTGCCAGCAGGATTACCCAAATGTAATGACTGCAACAGTGGATACACTCGAACATCTACATTTATGGTAAGTGTACACAACTGTACTTTTCAGTCCCAGGGTACGCACAAGACTAAGCAGTGGGGGGTTTCCTCACCCAAATCAGGGAGTAGTAAGACTTCCCCCTGTCTCAATGGCTTGCTTTTAAAACTTCCAAGCACTTCCCAATTGAAGGCTCCTTTAGGCGGAAAGATTGGTCTGCAGGCCAGAAACTGGGAACTCATTACCCAGGACAAATAGGTTTTAAATATAGTGTCCCAAGGATACAGATTTCACTTCCACTCTTTACCAACACCAAGCGGGTGGCCAGATCTGCCCCCAAATCAGTGGGCGGAGGCCCAAAATCAAGTACTCTCTCTCTTAAGCATGGGGGCTATTCAGTTTGTACCAGAAGAGGAAAAGGGACAAGGTTTCTATTCAAGGCTTTTTGTGGTACCCAGAAAAGGCAGTACATGGCGTCCTATCCTGGACCTTTCTACTCTAAATACCTTTCTGGTGATTCCAAAATTCAAGATGCTGACTCTTCACCAGCTGCTTCTTATGCTAGGCAAAGATGATGGTTGGCAACACTAGACTTTAAAAGGAGCTTACCTGCACATCCCTATCAGGGAGTCTTGCAGAAGATACCTATGCTTCAAAGCAGGCTACATGCACTATCAGTTCTCTGCACTGCCCTTTGGCTCATCTACTGAGCCCAGGGTATTCACAAAGTGCCTAGCTCCAGTCATTGCATTTTGCAGGCTAAGAAATATTCAAATATACCCATACCTGGACGATTGTCTAAATCAGGCAGAAAGCCAAGACATACTTTTGAAGCATCTGGCCTTTGTTCAAAGGGTACAGACTTGTCTGGGGTACACTGGGGTACACCATAAATGAAAATAAATCACAACTGGTACCCTGTCAACAGATGGGAGCAAGCTTGAATACAACTTCCCAGATGGCTTTCCTCACGCCAGAGAAAAGTATTCATTTGACAACCTACTTCAAACAAGTGGCCACTAAAACCCAGTTATCTGCAAGGCAAATACTGCAAGCCTTGGGCTTCATGGCCTTCTGCATTCTTCTAATTCCATATGCAAGGCTGCATATGTGGAAACTGTAGTGGTATCTCAAAAGCCTATGGTGTCAACATTCACAGGATCCTAGAAGCAATGATTCCTATCATACCAAGTCTATAACTACACAGACGTGGAGGTTGATGATGAGTTTATTAGTGTTATGTGCAAGGGTATGAAGTTCATTCCCACTGTTCGTAACAACTTAGTAGATAACATCAAACAGGTGAAACTTTTCTGTCGCAAGCTCAATTTGGCTGTCGTTTATGATGATCCAATAGATCAGGTAGATAGAAAGGGAAACATGCAACTGTGCAAAAAGAGTTCCTATGTTACCTGTATCTCACCCCAGTATATCTAACTTTGAGAAATTGGTTAGTCAAGACATTTACAGACTACATAGGGACCTCAAGCATAGATACTTTTTACACAATGAACCTCAGACCAATTTAACCCAGTCAGAGAGGGAATGTTTAAATAAAGTGATGCACAACAAAGAGGTACGTATCATGAAACCCGACAAGGGAGGTGGGATAGTTCTTTTTCATGTTGAAGCATATGTCTCTAGTATATATGATATATTACATCAGACTGACACATACGAAAACGTCTCCTTAAATCAGATTAATATAGGACATCATCGTATTGATCTGGCTATTGAGGAATACTTAATAGACAACAGGATTACCAACGAGACCTACATGTTTTTGAAAAATGATCACCCAATATTGGCTAAAATTGTTGGTATCCCCAAGTTACACAAGTCTTTAGAGCAACCACCTTTTAGACCGATCATCTCCGGTTCCCATTCTAAGACATACAATATAGGGAAATGGATAGATCATCAGCTTAAACATATGTATGGGATTATTCCCCACATCATGAAAGACTCGTGGAGCTTTCTGGGTAAATTACAACAGGAGTATTGGAGACCAGACCTCATTCTTGTCACCATAGATGTGGTTGATCTTTTCTCCAGTATTCCCAGAGACCAAGGAATAGAACATTTTTCCAGTAGTCTAAGGAAATATTCAGGGCTCAGTTGGGACAGGATATCCTTGTTGTGTGACATGATGGGATTAGTGTTGGAACACAATTACATTGTATTTCAAGGGGAATTCTTCAAGCAAATAAAAGGTGTTGCTATGGGAGCATCTTGTGCTCCCATTTTTGCCAACTTGGTGATGCTCGATTGGGAAGAGGAAGTATTATTTAAAAGTAATTTTTACACTGATATTAAATTTTACGCTAGATATTTGGACGATATTTTCATTCTATGGCAGGCTACGACAGAGAAACTGCAAGAATTTATGTCCTTTATCAACAATTCCTCTACATTCTTGAAATTCACCCACAACATCAGTACCCTTGATATAGCTTATTTGGACGTTTTGGTTGGTCTTGATAACCATGGGTTCACCTCCAGAATTTTTCGTAAACCAACATTTTCCAATGATTATTTACATTTTACTAGCAACCATCCCCCCCACATTTTCAAAAACATCGTTAAGGGGCAGTGTATCCGTGCAGCGAGGATGTCTTCGACTGAATCCGTCATGAAAATAGAACTTGACACCATTAGAGAATTATTTACAAATCGCGGATACCCGGTAAACATGCTCCAAGACATTATAAATTATGTGGGCAATGAATGGGGCAAGAAATATCCTCCTTTATTGGGAAATTATGTGTTAAAGGGAAAGGATGGAGGGCAAGCATCTAGTTGGCTTGGACGTGCCTGTATTTTGACTTACACTCCACACACCTTTTTAATCAAGGACATTTTATGTCAACATTGGGATATCCTTACAAGTTCGAATTTGGAACATGTTGTTGGAAATTCACCCAAAATTGTATATAAGACAGGAATTAATCTAAAAAGAATATTAGAGAAGGCTAATAATTATACTACCACTATGGATATGTACAAAGGTACCACTAAATGTGGCAGATGCAAACAGTGCAAGTATATAAATAATTCTAGATACATTCGACTCAAAAATATTAATTCTACCTGTATTAAGACAAGAACAGGGAATTGCAACACAAGTCGGGTGATTTATATAGCTACATGTCTTTCATGTCCTATGTACTACATAGGCAAGACAGAAAGAGTCTTAAAAAAGCGTATCTATGAGCATCTATATCGTATCCAGAAAAAGGATACCAAGAATGCTTTGTACAAACATATCCATGAATACGGTGCAGAGCATTCTTTTTGCTTTGCTATCATTGATACGATCAGGAATTCATTATTTGGGGGTAATTGGAAGATGCAATTAGCTGCCTTGGAGAGTAGATGGCAGATTTTACTGGATGCTACAAGACCCCCTGGATTAAATGAATCTATTAGTATCAAACCTTTTTTAGTCCTCTCTTAGTAAATGTTACTATTAATTTTAGTACTCCATATTCATGGGGTTTGATTTTTAGAACAATTAATATGTCTTTATTATATAGGGACATATCTTAGTACTATGGTTAGGTGCCATATTATAACAACACCACAAGATTTAACAAAATTTCTTTATACATTTTTTATATTTTTAGGTATTTAAGTTCATTAATTATTATGTGTATGTGGTATTGTCCTAGGTATTGGAGAGCTTAATTACGTTATATTAATACATATTTTTTCTTTTTGTAATTGTTACAACAGAGTTGATGCAATAGTTATAAGTTGCTTTATATGTACTGTATCTTTAAGTGTTTTGGCGCACTTTTTAATCTGAGTGAAGTGGTTTACTTATATATATGAGTTTGAGTATTTTTTAAATTGTTCTGAAGAAGACTGGGTTCCAGTTGAAAGCGCTTAACTGCACTATCATTGTGGAATAAAGATTTTATACTCCTTCGTGTACGAGTTTCCTTGGAGGTTCCTGTTCTCTATCACATTTGGAGTTGTTGGTTCATTCTTTTTCCTATCATACCTTGCCTACGCGTAGTGTTCCTTTGGTGGGCAGAGGCCTGCCACCAAAACAGGGGACTGCCCTTCACACTACCCGCTGCTGCCCAAACCTTAACAACAGACACATCCAGACTATGCTTGAGGGGGCTCACCTGGTAGGGACGTGCATTCAAGGCAAATGGAACCCAAGTCAAATGCACCTACGCATAAATCAAAAGGAAAAGTTAGCCGTACAGAATGCTCTGACAGCCTTCAAGGACCACATTCTTCCAGGACAACTAATGGTAAAGATGGACAACACCACGGTCATGTGGTACATAAAACAAGCAGGGGGGGTGCACACTCTTACCCCCTCTGCAGACTAGCCATGGCATTGTGGAACACAGCCTTGAGCTACCAAGTAAATCTATAAGCTCAATTCCTGCCAGGAAAACTAAATGCACAGAGCCAGATGGACTAAGCAGAAACCTCATGGACCCATGTGAGTGGAAACTGGAACCAAAGATTTTCAACATGTTGACAAAGCAAATGGGGAGCCCAGATATAGACCTGTTTGCCCCCCCCCCCCCAACCATCAATTGGACAAATTTTGCACAAAGATTTCCCACAAACTAGCTTGGAAAGTGGATGCTGTATCCTTCAGCTAGAAAAGCCTATCAGTTTATGCCTTTCCTCCTCTGCCTCTGCTCTCCAAGGTACTACTAAAGATCAAACAGGACAAGCCAAGGATGATTTTAATTGCACCAGACTGGCCACATCAACACTGGTTCCCCCTCCTGTGCAGTGTGTCACGCTTGGCCCCAAGGCACCTGCCTCTGACTCTTGCCTGTTGTCTCAGTAGGAGAACCAGATTCTGCACCCTCAGCTGCAAACCCTGAACCTAGCAGCCTGGCTAATTACCTAATCAATCCTTCACCACCCCTCAGTAAATCAGTGATGGATATCATTTTAGAGATTAGAAGGGCTAGTACTAGAAAATCTGATGCTGCAAAATGGAAAAGATTTTGTTCCTGGAACCAATCTCAAGGGATGAGCGCAGCAGTGCCCAATTTACCTCAGATTCTACAATACTTGACTGAGATGCTTCATAAGGGCTTGTGCTTTTCCTCCATCAAAATTCATGCCTCAGCCATTTCAGCTCATTATAGCACAGAGCCTCCCCTCTTCTCTCACCCACTGCTCAAGCAGTTCCTCAGAGGGGCCAAAAATTTAAGACAACCCAGGAGAGCTCCAACTCCAGCCTGGGACCTTAACTTTGTCTTGGAGAAACTTGCTCTTCCTCCTTTCGAGCCAGCTACTACTGCAGATTTAAAATTCCTTTCCTGGAAAACAGCTTTCCTTTAGCAATCACTTCTGCAAGAAGGATATCTGAATTACAGGCCCTTATGGCAGTGGAGCCTTTCATCATCTTCCATGCGGACAGGGTGTCTCTCAGAACTATTCTCTCCTTCATGCCCATGTGATATTCACTGTGGCTCTTAATCAGTCCATTCATTTGCCCACCTTCTTTTCTAACCCACAGAACAAAGGGGAACAGATACTGCACTCCTTAGATGTGCACAGACAACTGAGATTCTACTTGGACAGGACTAAACCTCAAAGGAAATCTGAACAACTGCTGGTGGCATTTGCCGCAAGGACAGAGGGGAAAGCTATTTCAAAGCAAACCATTTTTAAAATGGATAGGCCCCTGCATTCATTTTTGCTATAAGCACCATGGAAAACCTGCCCCACAGGGCATCAGACCCCATTCAACCAGGACTGCATCTACCTCTACAGCCTTTCTCAGTCCCTACAAGGGACATCCTAGAAGCTGCTACCTGGAGTTCTGTACATACTTTCACCAAGCATTATCATTTGCCAATTTTCTCTAAATCCAGTGCTGGTTTTACCACTGCAATCTTGCAGGGCCTTATAGCTGGTCCTAATTCTATTTAAATTCCTCCTCCCGACCATAGCTTTGGGAATCTACCCAAATGTAATGACTGTGCAACAGTGAAACATGAAGAACATAGTACAGTTGTGTACACTTACCATAAATGTAGATGTTCGAGTGTATTCACTGTTGCAGTCCTGGTTACCCTCTCTCCAGCCCCCTTTCTTATTTTGGCTATACCTCTACTGTCACTCACTATGCTCAAAAAGCTTTTTGGTGTGTTTGCTTTTTTGTTGGAGGTATATCCTTGTATTATAGACTTAATTGCTACCCATTGGGGGGGGGGGACCTGATATCTGGGGCAAGAAAAACTGATGTAATGGCATCTGCTGCATGTTTTATACCCCTGATGACCTGACGTCATGGAAGAAGGGACAGCAACCGATGAAGGACCTAAGACTTTGTTAATCAGGCCGACTCAGGGCTACTGCAAGCAGATAAGCCAAATGTAATGACTGCAACAGTGAATACACTTGAACATCTACCTTTATGGTAAGTGTACACAACTGTACTTTCTGCACGTCTTAAAAGCCCAGCATAGGGTATAGCTATCTATATTCCATCTCCCACAGTCAGGCTTGATGCAACCCAAGAATATTCTAAGGTTATTTTGAGGATGGCTGTAGTGGCATATAAAATGCACAAGAATTGTATCTGCTAACATCAGTGCACATCATTTCTCTTCTAGCAATCAGCTGCCAGTTATGACCAGAAAGACAAGTCACTTTCCTTGGCTCTTTCCCACAACTGCAAATTAGAGTTGTGAGTGGCAGTTTAATGGATAGCACACTCGTCAGAAGGGTGTATATTTTCTTCTGTTCTCACATAAGGAGCTTGGATTCATGTGCTATTTTTAACACTGTAGTGCCAGCAAAGGAAGTGCTGCACTCCTCTGACTTGGAAGTGTCAGTAGACATCCCACAGCAGAAGCACTTCACAGAAAACAGCATATGATTCCCTATTTTAAAAGTTTTGGGGATTTGCACATTAACATACTTTATCTTGTCAGCTAGCAGAAGAATATTTGGCTTGTGTAGGCTGACCAAGTGCATTTAATATTCTAACTCCCCTCAGCAGTTTTCCTCCTCCTATTTTGCCTGTTTTGTTTCATGAATACTTCCACAGTCTCCCTGTCTACTACAGGCTGTCCCTGGGTTAAGGACGAGGTCAGTTTTTTTTAGTCTGTCCTTAAGTCAGATTTGTATGCAAGTCGAAACACGTACATATGGTTCTTATTAAATGTCTCTTAGATGTTTGCCTCAGTCTTCTTATTAAATGCAGTGTTTTTATGAGGACTTTTTCACACACACACACAAACCATACCTGTCAACTCTACAGATTTTTTGCAGAATGTCCAGATTTTTGCCTCATATTTTTGGTCCATTTTTCATAAAATTGTGGTTGTCTAGCAAAAGTAGTGGCAAATCATTAAAGACTGAAGTTAGAAAATAATGACAGACATTTCACTTTCAGAATTCATACCCCTCTGAAAATTCATAATGCAAAACCTGTTGTTCTATCAACTTGCTAAGTTTGTAAGAGCAATATTTTAAAAAATTTCCTTATTTTTGGGCATTTGTCCCACTTTTATGTATGGCTTTGTCCAAATTTCTTGTTCTAAGAGGTTTAGAGGTATGACACGCACACATTGTGAGCCTTTGTCACCTGTTAATGTTAGGTTTATACAGATTCCTTGAGCTAAGAGGAGAGGTTCACAAACCCATACCTCTCAACTGTACAGATTTTTGCGTCATATTTTTGTCTGTTTTTCACCGAATTGTGGTTTTCTGGCAAATCATTGAGGGTTGTAGTCAGAAAATAATGGCAGTCATTTGAGTTTCAGACTTAATACAGGGCAGAAAATTCATGCTAATGCAAAACCTGTTGTTCTATCGACTTTCTACGTTTCTAAGAGAAATATTTAAAAAGTGTCCCTATATTTGGGCCTTTGCCCCCCCCCCCCCCCACATTATTTCTAGCTTTGTCCAGATTTCTTGCTGTAAGAGGTTGAGAGGTATTAGTGGAATATCAAATCCTCTAATATGCATACACACACACACACACACACACACACACACACACACACACACACACACACACACACCACACGCACTTAACCCTACTTTACCTGTTCTATAATTAATCCCTTCCCCTTATGCAACCACCCAGCTCTTAACTGCTGCCAGAGGATTGCTCCCTTGCTCTCACTCATCACTCTCTCTCTCTGTCACACACAGGTCTGTTCCTCATTCATACATGCATTCACTCACACATCGCTCTCACTCCCTGCCGATCTCTCTCTCTCTCTCTCTCACGCGCGCACACACACACACACACACACACACACACACACAGAGTCTCTTTCTCATTCATATATTCATTCACTCACACACACACACACACACACACACACACACACATTTGGGCAACTTTAAGGACTTTAATTTTTTTCCCTTTTTCTGACATTGCAGCAGCCCGTTCATATCTGTGGGTTGTCCGCATGTCGGATGTCCTAACCTGGGGAGTGCCTGTACCATTTTTGTAAGCCCATTCTGTGATTTCCCCCCATGTGAAGAAGTACATTGACAGGTAAGTGAGTAATTAAGTCCTTACAGCTCTTACCCGTGTTCCCTCTCATTACCTTTTCCTTACAGAACATTTCTGTATGTGTTTAGAACATGCTGTTATGCACAAGCATTACGTCTTCCTATCTCATCTAATCTGTACTGAGAAGATCTCCAGGTCCTATAGTCTGACTTATTTTTAAACTTTCCTCGCTCTTAGCATCTGACTTGTGCTACTGTGAACATGTGTAGCATAGCTAACAAACTGACTCAGTTAGAAACCTGTTTACCTCAAAACAGACTGTCCATTGTGTTTATTACCGAATCTTATCTGAAAGGCCCATCCTGCCTTTCCAATTATACAAAATTTAAGCAATAACCGACGACATGGTGTGGTATATTGAAGATTTACCCATGGTTGGCATGGTTTAATTACAGGGGCAAAGCCCGTGTGATTAAATAAAGCCAACCGTGGCTAAATGTCAGTATACCACAAAGTACAGTTTTGTACCTACCATAAAGGTAGATGTCCGATAGGTATGCATCTGCAGTCATAACATATGGGTTGTCCTGCCTCAGGCAGCCCTTCGGTCGGCCGGATTCCAAAGTCTGGGTCTGGCCTCGGCTGATGTCGCACTTCACCCGACGTCATAACTTCTGGGGTATAAAGGCATCAGCCGACGCCATTTTCCTCAGTGTTTCTTGCCCCAGATGCCAGGTGCCCTCTAGGAAGGCTAAATTTGGATAAATGTAGAAAATTCCAAACAGTAGTAAGCAAAATATATATATATATATATATATATATATATATATATATATATATATATATATATATATATGTGTATATATATATATATATATATATATACATATATACATACAAACAAATACACCATAATAGATTCCCCCAGCTAGCTAAAAGAGGGGTAAGCACCCTAGGAATACCACAGAGGGGAAGGAGGGTGGGTAATCCTGACTGCAGATGCATACCTATCGGACATCTACATTTATGGTAGGTACAAAACTGTACTATGTCCTTCAAGGATGCATCTGCAGTCATAACATATGGGTAGAATACCATAGCCAAAGTGGGGGAGGAGGCACTAAGATATTGATGGTGTAGTTAAGATCCCCTGTAAAACTGCAGTTGCAAAGCCTGCTCGGGATCTGGAGTATAAAGGAAGATTGTAATGCTTGGCAAATGTATGCACGGAGCTCCAAGTAGCAGCTTCTAAAATGTCTTTGGTAGCCACTCCTCGTAGGAAAGCTGTAGTGGTGGCTGTGGCTCTTGTGGAGTGAGGCCTGATATTTTCAGGAGTTGTCTTTCCATGAAAAGAGTAGCAGAATCGAATGCAGTTTCCTATCCATTTTGAAATTGTCTGTTTGGAAATTGCTTTTCCTTGCACTCCTGTTGCATATGCTACCAGAAGCTGGTCAGTTTTTCTGCTGGTTTTAGTTCTGTCCAGATAGTAGCGTAGTTGTCTGTGTACATCCAAGGTGTGCAATAGTTTTTCCTCCCTGTTCTGTGGGTTAGGGAAGAACGTAGGCAAATGAATAGCTTGGTTCAAGGGTACCCTGGATACCACCTTTGGCATGAAAGTAGGATTGGTTCTCAGAGACACTCTATCCTGGTGAAAGATAAGGAAAGGCTGCACTGCCATTAATGCCTGTAACTCGGATACCCTTCTTGCTGAAGTGATTGCTAGAAGGAAAGCAGTTTTCTAAGATAAGAACTGTAAGTCTGCTGATGCTGCTGGTTCAAAAGGGGGAAGTGTTAATTTTTCCAGCACAAAACTGAGATCCCATGCAGGCAGAGGTGGTTTCCTTGGAGGTTTTACATTTTTGATCCCTCTTAAAAATTGTCTGAGGAGAGGGTGAGAGAAGATAGGAGGATCCATGTTGTACTCTGCTGAAATTGCTGAAGCATGAATCTTAATGGAAGAATAGGACAGGCCATTGTGGAACAGTTCTGCTAAGTATTCTAGGATGTGTGCTAGGTTTGCCAGTGTGACATTTGTACCCTTTTATGCACTCCAAATGAGGAATCTCTTCCATTTAGCTGAGTATGTTTTTCTTGTGGAGGGTCTGCGAGCCTCCAGGATAATGTCCTTGACCCTCTGAGATAAAACAGTTTGGTTTTGTTTTATGCAATTTTCCAGGCAGTTAGCTGCAGCGTTTTCAAGTTTGGATGCAGGGTCTTGTAGTTGTTCTGCGTTAGAAGTAAAGGCCATAGAGGTAGAGGCCATGAGTTCGTCCGAGACATGCTTCTCAGTAGCGGATACCAATGCTGCCTTGGCCAGTCTGGAGCTATCAGAATCACCTTTGGCTGTTCCTCCCTGATCTTCAGTAGAACTTTGTACATCAATGGGAGAGGTGGAAAGGCATAAACTGTCAGGGCCTTCCAGCTGAAAGAAAGGGAGTCCACCCTCCAGGCTTGTGGGTGGTATTCTCTTGAGCAGAATTTCTTCAGTTGGTGGTTGAGTGGGGAGGCGAAACAGTCTATCTCTGGCATTCCCCATTTCTTTGTTATGTTTTTGAAGATGTCTGGATGCAGCATCCATTCGTGAGCATCCGTGGTAGTTCTGCTCAAGCTGTCTGCTAGTGAATTCTCTTTTCCTGGTACGAATTTGGCCTGCAGTTGAATGTTGAGATTCAGGCCTAGGTTCCACAGGTCCATTGCCATCCGGCATAGAGGGTAGGAATGCGTGCCTCCCTGTTTGTTGATGTACCACATGACTGTGGTATTGTCTGTCCTTATCAGCAGATGTCCTTGCTGGAGGAATGATTTGAATGCCTCGATTGCATGCTTCACTGCCAGCATCTCCTTTAGATTTATGTGTAGATTCAGCTGGTCTTGAGACCATAGGCCTTGGATACACTTGTCTTCCATGTGTGCCCCCCAGCCTAAGTCTGAGGCGTCCGTGGTGATGGTCTGCCTTGGTTGTGGTTTGTGGAAAGGCAACCCTCTGTTGGTCTGGCAGGCCTGAGCCCACCACAGGAATTCTTTTTTCAGGCATGGAATGATTGGTATCATGGTTTCTAGACTGTGTCTGTGTTGAGACCATACATTCCTTAGGTACCATTGTAAATGTTCTTCATCTCACATTGCTGCAGTCCTAACACTTGGGGTAGTCCGCTGTCCCTCGGTCGGCCCGAATATCAGAGTATAAGGCTGACGTCGGTCAAGGCGCATTTGACTGACATCAGAACGTCAGGGTACAAATGCGCATGACCGACGTCATATCCTCAGTCTTTTTTGCCGCATGGTCCGATGCAGAAGCAGTGTTGCAAGTGCCGTAGCGTTCTGAAATTTTTCGAAATCGGAGTTTCAGACCGAAGTCAGAGTTGGTTAAGTACCCCGTTGGGGAATATTTTGGTTTTTTCTTGCCTCAGTGGTTTACCGGATGTCAGAAAAAGTGAATAACTGTATTTCTTGTGGGAAACAGATACCGCATAGGGATTACCATAATTTGTGTATACCTTGTTTGGGACCTGAGCACGACGTTGTTGGGTGTCGCTTTTGTGCTAGGTTCAATAAACGCACTATAAAGCGAAGGTTGGATTGTGCCAGGTTGGTCTTTGGGAAGCGGTGCAATTACAATATGCCGTCGGATGCTCCGGCGCTTCCTCAAAGAAGCGCAAGGACAAGGCAGTTAAACCTAGGTTAGAGGAGTCGTCCGAACCGGACGCCGGTTCTTTAGAGGCGTCAGTGGAACCGGTGGTTCCGACGGAGGCCTCTCTGGAGTCCCAGGGAGGAACTTTGATTTTACAGGATGTGGCCTCCCAGGAGGCAGGTCAGGCTGTAGGGGCTTCTCAGATAACTGTACTCCCCTCCCTTCCTAAGGGGTCTAGGCCCTCTCTTTCTGCTTCCAAGGCTTCTCCTAGAGGCAGGTCTAGTTTAGCTTCTGTGGGTGTCACTCCTAGTTCTTCAGGTTCTGTGCCCAAGAAGCACATGCTTAAAATGGCAGAAGATTTAATTTCTTTAATTAGAGGCTCTATGCCCCCTCCTGATAAGAGGCCTAGGATGGAACCAGTGTTGGGGGATTATGAGCAGGCTTTGGATGTGTCTGAGTCTTCGGCTGAAGACTTGCAGGAGTATTCTCATTATTCTGATTCTGATGTGGATGATTCTACTCCTTCTGCTTCTCCTCCTGAGGATTTTTCTTTTTCAGAGACCCTTCACTCTATGAGAGAGCATTTTAAATGGGAAGTTCAGGACTTCTCTGATTCCAGGAAAAGGCTTAGGGAATTTTTGTTTTTACCCCAGCATAGGCCTTTGGCTATACCTCCTGTTCTGAATGTGGTGGAAGATGTGTTTGCGGAGGCTTCTCTTAATCCTGATTCTTTGCCTCCTGCTCCTGTTAAACCAGATAGGTATTACAGGGTGCCTGAAGCTCATAAGTATCTTTTTAAGAGTCCTAGGGCAGACCCAGAAACTGTTAGCCAGGGGCCTAAGGGTGTTAAGGCTTCTGTTGTCAAGAATCCGGTTCCTGCAGATAAAGAGGCCAGGGCCTTGGATAGATGGGGAAAGAAAGTTTATACTTCTTCCACTCTTGCCATGAGAGCTTTGAATTGCCAGTTTCACATGTTGAAATATCAAAATTATCTCCTTTCACAGTTGAAATCTAAGGTTGATGCTCTGGCGGAAGGTATTGATTGTAAAGAGTTACAAGATTTAGTGCATGTTTCTGAACAGGTGGGTAAGCATTCTTTGCAATGTGGTTTTGATGCTGTACAGGCCTCGTCTAGGGTGGCTGCCACTGGGTCAGTTCTTCGCAGGCATGCCTGGCTGAGGGATCAAAATTTATCTGACCATGTTAAAACTAGGATTTTGGATGCCCCTTTGCAATCTGATGTCTTGTTTGGTTCTCCTGTTGAGGCAGTTTTAAAGAAAATGGAAAACAAGGCTAAGTCTATGCAGACTGTTAAAGATTTTTTGCAGGTTCAGCCTCCTAAGTTTAGTAGAAATTGGCCTACTAAGGGGTGGACGTATCCTTCTTTTGATTCCCAGTCTAGGGGTAGATCTAGACGTGGCAGGGGCAGAGGTCAGGGCTCTTTCAGGCCTAGAACAGGGAGTTCTCCTGCACAGTCTTCGGGTGAGGGCAGGGGTCAGTCCTTTCGTAAACAGACCCAATGACCTACCTTTTCAGCTGCCAGAACCTTCTCGCCTGGCAGCACTTTTGGGAGGAAGGTTGGCACTTTTCAAAGAAAATTGGAGTTTGATTACCCAAGACAGATGGGTATTGGATATCATACATCACGGTTACAGGTTTTATTTCCATACCTTGCCTCCTTTCAAAGGCATGCCAGACATTCCTCCTCAACAAAGAATAGAGGCGCACAAGCAAATTTCTCTGTTACTCCAAATAGGGGCCATACAGCCGGTTCCTATGCCAGAAAGAGGCCTAGGATTTTATTCTCGCCTGTTCCTTGTACCAAAAAGGGGAACACGTGGAGACCAATTTTGGATTTATCTATCCTCAACACTTATCTGGACATTCCCAAGTTCAAAATGTTGACGTTACAACAGCTTTTACCTCTGCTGGGCAAGGATCACTGGATGGTAACTTTGGATCTCAAGGAGGCTTACCTTCATGTTCCTATCAGGCTAAGTTGCAGGAAGTATCTGCGTTTTGGACTGGGACTTCTCACTATCAGTTCTCTGCATTGCCCTTTGGCTTATCTACTGCCCAGAGTATTTACGAAAGTTCTGGCTCCAGTGATAGCTTTCTTCAGGCTGAAAGGAATACAAATCTATCCTTATTTGGACGATTGCCTGATTCTGGCTCAAGGAAGGGACGATCTTCTTCGCCATTTGGAATATGTGATAGCAGTGCTAAGATGCCTGGGGTATTCTGTGAACGAAATAAAGTCCAGTCTAGTACCCTCTCAAGACATGTGCTTTCTGGGTGTAAGACTGAATACAGCATCCCAGATGGCCTTTCTAACCCCGGACAAACAAAAGAATCTTTCCCTTTACTTCCATCATCTATCTCTTCAGTCCGGGCTGACTGCAAGGACAGTCCTTCAAGCCTTAGGGTTCATGGCATCTTGTATTCTGGTGCTTCCCAATGCCAAACTGCATATGAGGAAGTTGCAATGGTATCTCAAAAATGTATGGACACAGCACTGCCAGGATCTGGACACTGTCATTCCAATAATACCTTGCATTCAAAAGGAATTTTTGTGGTGGGCTCAGGAATGTCACCTAAACAAGGGACTCTCTGTGACCCGGCCAGAGGCGAGTCAAATTTTAACGACAGATGCCTCTGACAAAGCTTGGGGAGCTCATCTAAGCGGAAAGTGGATACAAGACAAGTGGCCTGTCAGACTACAGCATCTACATATCAACTTGAAGGAGATGTTAGCAGTCCAGTTTGCATTAATAGCTTTCAAGGATTTACTTCTTCCAGGGCAGGTGTTGATTCTAACAGACAACACAACTGTCATGTGGTACATCAACAAGCAAGGGGGAACACATTCTTATCCTCTATGCAGGCAAGCAATGATTTTGTGGGAGACTGCTCTCAGTTTACAACTAAGTCTTCAGGCAAGGTTTCTGCCGGAGCACAGAACTCCTTAGCAGATGTGTTAAGCAGACAAATCATGGATCCCCACGAGTGGAAACTGGATCTTCATGTATTTCAGAAATTGACAGTGTCCTGGGGAACTCCAGACATAGATCTGTTCGCTTCTCCACTAAACCACCAGCTGCCAAAGTTTTGCACAAAGAGGTTTCATCCCACAGCTTGGAAAGTGGATGCTCTTTCTTTCAGTTGGAAAAATCTTCATGTGTATGCCTTTCCACCTCTGCCTCTCCTCCCAAAGGTACTTCTGAAGGTCAGACAGGACAAGCCAAGGATGATTTTGATAGCTCCAGATTGGCCTCGACAGCACTGGTACCCATTACTGAGAAGTCTAGTACGGAAGCCTCCATGGCCTTTGCCTTTGATTCCACATCTGTTGTCCCAGGAGGACAGTCATTTGCTCAATGTCAAACTTCACTCTCTTCACCTAACAGCCTGGCATATTCTGTTTTAAACCATAGAGGGTCTCAACTTCCACAACAAGTTTTGAATGTGATTTTGGAAGCTAGAAGGCCTAGTACAAGGAAAGTGTACGCAGATAAATGGAAGAGATTTTTGTTTTGGAGTGCAGCTAAGGATTTGGATGTTTCTGAGCCTGATTTAAGTGTGGCTCTTCAATATCTTACTGAGTTGTTAGACAAAGGTTTGTCCTTCTCTTCTATTAAGATTCATGCTGCAGCAATTTCAGCTCACTACGACTGTGACCCACCATTGTTTTCTCATCCTTTGTTCAAGCAATTTCTTAGAGGGGCAAAGAATATAAGACCCCCGAAGGGCTCCTACTCCTGCTTGGGATCTCAATTTTGTGTTGGAGAAACTCACTCTACAACCTTTTGAGCCTGCAGCTACTGCTGAGTTGAAATATTTGTCATGGAAGACTGCTTTTTGTTGGCCATTACCTCTGCAAGAAGGGTTTCTGAATTGCAGGCCCTTATGGCAGTTGAGCCTTTCTTAATTTTCCATAAGGATAGGGTATCTCGTTACTAATCCTTCCTTTATGCCTAAAGTGGTTTCTAGTGTGGCTTTAAACCAAACTATTCATTTGCCTACTTTTTATGCAAATCCCCAAAATAAAGGGGAAAAGATTTTGCACGCTTTAGATGTACACAGGCAGTTGCGATATTATTTGGACAGAACTAAAGGGTTCAGACAATCTCAGCAGTTATTAGTTTCTTTTGCTTTGTGCTCTCAGGGCAAGCCCGTGTCAAAACAAACTATTTCTAAGTGGATTGGATTTTGCATTGCTTTCTGTTATTCCCATCATGGCAAAGAGATTCCAGCTGGGATTAGGCCTCATTCCACTAGGGCTACTGCCACTTCAACAGCTTTTGAGGGGGGTGGCAACTAAGGATATTTTGGAGGCAGCCACTTGGAGTTCAGTGCATACCTTCTCTAGGCATTACCACCTTCCTTTGTACTCTAAATCCAGGGCTGGTTTTGCCACTGCTGTGTTGCAGGGCATTTTGGCAGCTCCTGCTTCGTTATAGTTTAGCCATCCTCCCTTACCTCTGCTTTGGGATTCTACCCAAGTGTTAGGACTGCAGCAATGTGAGATGAAGAACATAGTACAGTTTTGTACCTACCATAAATGTAGATGTTCGAAGATCCACATTGCTGCAGTCCAATTTACCCTCCCTCCTTCCCCTCTGTAGTTTGAGGTGGTTGTGTGGGTTGGGTTATCTATCTGAGGTATATTGTGTATATTGTATAGATTGTATATATTGTACATATTTTTGGTGTTAGGCTGGTTGGTTGTCTAGTTGTTGTCTATGGGTTTTGACCTTTCTTTTTAGGGTCTTCTGACATCTGGGGCAAGAAAAGACTGAGGATATGACGTCGGTCATGCGCATTTGTACCCTGACGTTCTGATGTCAGTCAAATGCGCCTTGACCGACGTCAGCCTTATACTCTGATATTCGGGCCGACCGAGGGACAGCGGACTACCCCAAGTGTTAGGACTGCAGCAATGTGGATCTTCGAACATCTACATTTATGGTAGGTACAAAACTGTACTTTTTCTCATATGCAGCCTGGCATGCGGGATCAAGATTATGCAAGATGCCATGTAACCCAGGGCCTGCAGGACTTTCCTTGCAGTAAGCTGAGTTTGTCTTGTCAAAGCCATGAAGTAGACTGGGAGTTGCTTTTGTTTTTCTTCTGTGAGAAAAGCCATCTGAGTTATTGTGTCCAGTTCTGCACCCAAAAATGTTATCCTTTGGGATGGCACTAGTCTTGACTTCTGGATGTTGACTGTGTATCCCAAGGCTTGTAACAGTTGTATGACATAGGCCAAATCCTTTATTATTTTTGTCTTGTTGTCCGCTTGTATTAGGCAGTCGTCCAGGTATGGGCAGATCTGAATTCCCTGAAACCTGCAATGTACAATTACTGATGCCAGGCTTTTCGTGAATACTCTGGGCGCAGTAGATAAGCCAAAGGGCAATGCTGAGAATTGATAATGCTCTGATCCTGCAAGAAATCTGAGGTGTCTTCTGCAATCTGGTCGTATAGGGACGTGCAGGTATGCCTCCTTGAGATCTAGAGTCACCAGCCAAGACCCCTTGCCCAACATGGGAAGAAGTTGCTGTAGGGTCAGCATCTTGAATTTTGGTACAATGAGATATGTGTTTAGTGCGGATAAGTCGAGAATAGGCCTCCATTGAGTTTCTTTTCTTGGTACAAGGAATAGTCTGGAGTAAAATCCTTGGCCTTGTTCCATAGATGGTACCCTTTCTATTGCTCTCATCCTTAGTAAGTTGATGATTTGTTTTAGAGCCTCTGGCTTCTGGCTTGGTGGAAGGTTTGGCATTCCTCTCTTTTTTGGTAAAGTGTGGAAGTGAAACCTGTAGCCTTTGTCTGTTGTTTGCAATGTCCATTTGTCTCCTGTAATGCAATGCCAGTTTTTCGAAAATAAAGCCAACTTTCCGCCCAAGGGTGCTTCCAGTTGCTCCCTGGTAGGCGGAATCAGAGCCAAGTCATTGTGTCTGTCCTGTGGAAGTGGTTGTAGTCGCAGCTGTGGGCGGTACTCCTCTGGTTGGCATGTTGCCACTGACGACCCCTGTAGGCACCCCTTGATTGACCTCTGCCTCTTGGGCGTCTATTTCTGCCTCTCTGTGCTCTGGAGGTGTCTGGAAAGGACCAATTCTTTGAAGGCCAGTTTCTGCTGAACCTCGGAGGTTGGACCTGCAGAAAATCCTTGACTGTTTGCACAGATTTAGCTTTTTCTTCCACGTTTTTTAGAATCTCCTGTGCAGGGGAGCCAAATAAACTTTGTTTCTCCATAGGGGCATCTAGAAGTTTAGACTTGACATGGTCTGGCAAGGATTGCTCTTTTAGCCAGGCATGCCTTCGAATCACTGCTCCAGTCATAGCTGATCTAAATGAAGCCTCCAGTGCATCATAGCCACATTTTAAGAAATGATTACTGACCTGCTGAGAGTTGTGTACCAAATCCTGAAGGGACTTGCGGTCTAAAGGTTCAGGAGAGGAAAGCTTTTTATTCAGCTGATCTAACAAAAATTCATGGCACTGTATCATATGGAATTGACAGTTTAAAGCCCTGGCAGAAAGAGTAGCAGATGTATAAACCTTTTTACCCCATCTCTCTAATGCTCTTGACTCTCTTTCAGAGGGTAGGGGGTTTTTGGCAGTGGCAGCTGCAACGCCCTTTGGGCCCTGAGAAATAGTTTCTGCGTCTGCAGCATGGGCCTTAAACAAGTGGACTGATAGTACAGGTGGTATGGCTAAAGGCCTATGCTGTGGCAAATGTAAAAAAGTCCTTAGCCTTTTCCTAGAATCAGAAAAATCCTGACCCTGCCATTGAAAGTGTTCCCTCATTGAGTGCAAAGTCTCCCCAAAGGAAAATTCTTCTGGGGGGGGGGGGGCAGAAGGAATTGAGTCTTCTGCATCCGAATCCTCATAAGGTGAGTATGGTCCTTCCTGATGGTCTGATAAATCTGATCCATCCGAGGAATAATCAGAGGAGAGAGGTTCAGGGGGTTCAGTCCTAGGCCTTTTGTCAGGAGGGGGTTGTGAGGCCTTGTCTGGGTGAGGTTGGGATCCCCTAATCAGAGATATAAGGTCCTCAGCAAGGCTGAGAATCTGAGAACTTGAGGAAGGTCTCTGAGAGGAAGATTTAGTTGGTAAGGCCTTGGAAATTTTAGCTGCTTTAGCCCTGGAGAAGGCCTTAATAGACATAGAAGCAGGGGGTCTAGCTGCCCCACGTGCAGGAGTAGAAATGTCCAACGGGATGGTGTCGGACAATTCTTGTGCGCCTGCTTCTTCGGTAGGAATTTCTGTAGCCGACTCAGCCGGGGCCTCTCTGGCCTCGGTTGTCGGAGGCATGTTTTCGGCAGAAGGAAGAACCGAGGACTCGGTTTCAGCCAAAACCGAGACACTGGCCGCGAGTGTCGGTCCTTTTCCTTGCGTTTTTTGGCTAAATGTGTAGTCGGAGTCTCCGACGGCATTTTATATGCAAAAGCGGATCCAAAAAACTCTTCTGCAAACTCCGACCGACGTCTAAGTGTCCGTCGGTTGAAGGAAGCACAGGCTAAACAAGCTGAAACGTCGTGGTGTGGGCCTAAGCAAGGAAGGCAGTAAGAGTGGAAATCCTTATGAGGTATTTGTTTCCCACAAGTTAAACAATTATTTACTTTGTCTGACATCGGCTGAGGCAAGAAAGAGTCCCCAACGGGGTACTTAGCTTTTTTAGAAGTCTTCGGTAGCTGAAATCTCTGGATCTGACCGACCGGCACTTGCAAACAGCTTCTGCTTCGGGCACCGCGCGGCAAGAAAGACTGAGGAAAATGGCGTTGGCTGATGCCTTTATACCCCAGAAGTTATGACGTCGGGTGAAGTGCGACATCAGCCGAGGCCAGACCCAGACTTTGGAATCCGGCCGACCGAAGGGCTGCCTGAGGCAGGACAACCCATATGTTATGACTGCAGATGCATCCTTGAAGGACATCCACAGGTTCGGTTATTGCTATTATACAATGACTTTATTTAAGGAAAAAATGCTTACTTTTCTTTAATGTCTTTGTGTAACGGCACATTACTGTTCTGCTGCTGGTGGTATACTGCTTCCTTGTGTTGATATACTGCGCAGGCGTATGGGAATTGTGATGTTCATCGTGTTACACTGCTGCAGTCGTTACACTTGGGTTATCCTGCCGTCAGGCGGTCCCGCAGTCGGCCAGAGTTCCAAAGTCTTGGTCCGGCGTCGGTTGCTGTCGCTTCTTCCCTGATTCAGTGCACCAGGGGTATATAAGATACATCCGACGCCATTTTCTCTGCGCGGTGCCCGAAGCAGAAGCAGTTCGCAAGTGCTGGTCGGCCGACTCCTGAGATTTTCGAAGTCGAATTTCAGATCCGAAGTTTTCAATAAAGCTAAGTACCCCATTGAGGAAACTTTTTTTCTTGCCTCAGACCGATGTCAGAAAAAGTTAATAATTGTATTTCTTGTGGGAAGCAAATACCTCATAAGGACTTCCACTCTTACTGTATTCCATGCCTAGGCCCTGATCATGACGTCACTAGTTGTCGGTTTTGTGCTAGATTTAACAAACTCACTATAAAAAGACGTTTTGATTTTGCTTTGCACTACTTTGGCCGAAGGTTCAATTATACTATGCCGTCTGATCAACCGACGACCGCAATTCTGAAAAAACGCAAAGACAAGGATGAAGACAGGCATCCGAGGTCCAAAACCGATGAAACCTCTTGTAGGCCAGTCGCCGGTTCTCAGTGAGGCGCTTTCGCAGCCCCTGACACCCACTACCTCAGAGCCACAGGCCGCCTCCAACTCCCACGTGGAGACAACTAGGCCTCTGGAAACTCAAGGTATTGGGCCTACAGAAACTAATCCCTCAGATGGGTCTGGAGCCGCTGAGCAGGCATCGGCTTCTGAGGGTGTTTTCAGACCTTCACAACTTACCATTAAAGCAACAGCCAAGACAAAAGTACCATTAAAGACAGCCAAGACAAAAGTACCATTAAAGACAAAGAAGCAAGTACAGCATTCTCCTGGACAGTCCTCCATGCCTAAGAAACAGATGCTTAAAATGGCTGAATACCTCATTACTCTAATCAGGGGTTCCCTTCCCCCTCCTGAGAAAAGGCCTGGGCAGGATACAGACTATGATTCCTCTGATCAGGTTTCCATTTCCTCTGATTCCTCTTCAGACCAGGGATACTCTCTACCCCCCTATGAGGACTCTGATGCTGAAGAATCTATCCCTTCAGCCTCTCCTCCTGAGGATTATTCTTTTGGGGAAACTTTACATACCATGAGGGAGCATTTCCATTGGGAAAGTCAGGATTATTCAGAATCCAAGAAAAGGCTCAGGGATTTCCTTTTATTGCCTCAGCACAGGTCCCTGGCTGTTCCGCCTGTGCTAGATATTGTGGATGATGTGTTCTCTGAATCCAGCTTCTCTCCTGATTCTTTGCCCCCTGCACCAGCCAAGCCAGATAGGTATTATAGAGTCCCTGACTCTCACACGTTTCTTTATAAAAACCCTTCTGCTGATCCAGAAACTATTTCCCAAGGTCCAAAAGGGGTTAAAGCTTCCATTGCAAAAAAATCCAGTACCATCTGACAGAGATTCCAGAGCTTTGGGTAGATGGGGGATGAAAGTTTACACTTCTGCAACTTTAGCAGTAAGGGCTTTAAATTGCCAGTTTCACATGCTTAAGTACCAACAGTATCTAATGGCTCAGTTAAAACAGAAAATGTTTGCAAGCTCAGAAGCTCCTGATTGAAAAGAAATGCAGGATTTATTGCATGCAGTTGAACAGGTGGGAAAACATACTCTGCAATGTGGTTTTGATTCTTTGGAGGCCTCTTGTAGAGCCGCAGTTACAGGTTCTGTGATTCAAAGACATGCTTGGTTAAAAGAACAGAGTTTACCTGATCATGTTAAGGCAAAATTATTGGATGCTCCTTTACAACATGATACCTTGTTTGGTGTTGAGGCAGAAGAGGTGTTAAAGAAAATGGGAGGATAAAGTTAAATCTATGCAAACAGTCAAGGATTTCTTACAGGTACAGCCACCTCGATTTAACAGAAATTGGCCAACAAAGAATTGGTCCTTTCCAGTGTCAGACAGGCCACAGAGAGGCAGATACAGACGCCCAAGAGGCAGATCTCAACCCCAAGGCTCTAACAGACAATGACAGTGGGGCACCTCAACCCCAAAAGGAGGTGAGGACAAGTCTCAACCTTATAGGAAACGGTCCCAATGACTTCCCCCTTCGTACGCCAAGCACTTCCCTTTTGGCAGCCCCCTTAGGGGGAAAACTAGCACTTTTTTCTCAAAACTGGCAAACGGTCACCCAAGACATATGGGTTCTGAATATTGTGTCTCATGGTTAACAGGTTCCACTTTCACACCAAGGCTAAAAGGAATGCCAGACCTGCCACAGAATCAATGGGCAGAGGCACAAAAACACATTTCAGCCCTCATGGACATGAGAGCTATTCAAAAAGTACCACAACAGGAACAAGGACAAGGATTTTACTCAAGACTCTTCCTGGTTCCCAGAAAGGACAAGGCCTGGAGGCCCATACTAGACCTTTCAATTCTAAATACTTACCTGGATATTCCGAAATTCAAAATGTTGACTTTACAGCAGCTTCTACCCATGCTGGGCAAGAAGGCTTGGCTTGTTACTCTGAACCTCAGAGGCATACCTGCATGTCCCTATCAGACAAAATTGCAAAAGATACCTCAGATTCAAAGCTGGTACAATGCACTACCAGTTCTCTGCACTGCCCTCTGGCTTATCTACTGCGCCCAGGGTCTTTACAAAGTGCCTGGCACCAGTAATTGCATTTTGCAGACAAAAAGGAATTCAAATATATCAATACCTGGACGACTGCCTCATTCAAGCAGAGACAAAGGACATTCTTCTACAGCATCTGGCGTTTGTAAAAAGTTTGCTAATTTCTCTAGGGTGCACAATAAATGAAAAGAAGTCAAAATTAGTGCCCTCACAACAGATTATATTCCTGGGTGCCAGCTTAAATACAACGGCCCAGATGGCTTATCTCACGCCAGACAAACAAATCTAATTAACTCAATATTTTCAATTACTGGCAAAAAAGTCCCATCTCCCTGCAAGAAAAATTCTGCAGGCCCTGGGATTCATGGCATCCTGCATACTACTAATACCATATGCCAGACTGCATATGAGGAAACAATGGTACCTAAAAAGTGTTTGGAGTCAACAATCTCACAGTTTAGAAGCAGTAATACCAATGATTCCCTGCCTACAACAGGTGTTTCGATGGTGTGCACAGGCATGTCACCTAAACAAGGGTCAGCCTTTTACCCTACCCACAGCCAGGCAGACTCTAACAACAGATGCTTCGGATTACGCCTGGGGAGCACACATGGCAGGAAAATGCATTCAGGGCAAGTGGACTACAGACCAGATGCATCTTCACATCATTCAAAAAGAGATGTTGGCTATTCAAAATGCCTTAACAGCTTTCAAGGACCTTCTGCATTCAGGACAATTATTAATAAAGACAGACACAACACCACAGTAATGTGGTACATAAACAAGCAAGGGGGCACTCATTCTTATCCCCTATGCAGGCAAGCCATGACCTTGTAGAACACAGCTCTAACGTATCAAGTTCATCTGCAAGCACAATTCCTGCCAGGAAAGAAAAATATTCTGGCAGACGATCTAAGCAGAAACATCATGGACCCTCACGAATGGAAATTGAATCCACAAATCTTCAGCATGGTAACGCAAAAATGGGGATGCCCAGACATAGATCTTTTTGCCTCCCCACTGAATTGCCAACTACAAAAATTCTGCACAAGGACTTATCACACGCAAGCATGGAAAGTGGATGCTCTCTCATTCAGCTGGAAAAGCCTAAAAGTTTATGCCTTCCCATCTCTGCCTCTCCTTTCAAAGGTACTCCTAAATGCCAGACAAGAAAAACCACAGATGATCCTGATTGCTCCAGACTGGCCACGCCAGCACTGGTACCCAATATTAAAGAACTTAACTCAAGGCCCACCATGAATTTTGCCTCAAATTCCACACCTTTTGACTCAACAAAACAATCAGATCCTGCACTGTCAGCTCAAAACCCTAAACCTGGCTGCATGGCAGATTCATTAGTCAAACAGGCAACACCTCTCTCTAAAGCTGTTATGGATGTCATTTTGGAGGCCAGGAGGCCTAGCACCAGGAAAGCTTACTCAGAAAAATGGAAGAGATTCTGCGCCTGGAACTAGGCTCAAAGCATTGACCCTCTTGTCCCAAACATTCCTCAGATTTTACAATACTTAACTGAGATGCTGGACAAAGGCCTATCCTTCTAATCAATTAAGATCCACACCTCTGCCATTTCAGCACATTACAACATGGATCCTCCTTTATTCTCTCATCCCTTGCTAAAGCAGTACCTCAGAAGGGCTAAAAACATAAGACTGCCCCAGAGAGCACCAACACCAACTTGGGACCTCAATTTCGTTTTGGAAAAACTGGCCCTGCCACCTTTTGAGCCAGCCAATACAGCCGATCTAAAAGTTTTATCATGGAAAACAGCTCTGCTCCTGGCAGTAACTTCAGCACAAAGAGTCTCAGAGCTACAGGCATTAATGGCAGTGGAACCTTTTATAATTTTTCATCAGGACAGGGTTCCTTTAAGGACAAACCCTACCTTTATGCCAAAGGTGGTATCTAGTGTGGCTCTTAACCAAACCATCCATTTGCCAACTTTTTATCCAAACCCCCAGAATAAAGGGGAGAAACTTCTGCACTCTTTGGGCATACACAGGCGGCTACGCTTCTACTTGGACAAAACAAAAGCTTTCCGGAAAACTGAGCAACTGTTTGTAGCATATGCTGCAGGATCACAGGGCAAGGCTATCTCAAAGCAGACTGTATCCAAATGGATAGGACACTGTATTCGTTACTGCTACACACAGCATGGAAAGTCAGTCCCTAACAACATTAGGCCACATTCCACCAGGGCAACAGCCACGTCAACAGCCTTTCTCAGAGGAGTACCTACCAAGGAAATTTTGGAGGCTGCAACTTGGAGTTCAGTGCACACCTTTATCAAGCATTACCACTTGCTTCTTTACTCTAAATCCAGAGCAGGATTTGCCACTGCAGTTCTGCAGGGCCTCATAGCCAGTTCTAACACTTTATAGACCAGCCACCCAACCTTAGCTTTGGGATTCTACCCAAGTGTAATGACTGCAGCAGTGTAACACAATGAACATAGTACAGTTTTGTACCTACCATAAATGTAGATGTTAGAGTGCTCACACTGCTGCAGTCCAGGTTACCCTCCCTCCATCCCCTCTGAACTAGCTGGGCGTATCTATACCTTTCTATCCTATACAATCTTTGTGGTGTATTTGCTTGTAACTGAAGGTATTGTTTTTATTTTATATATATTTTTCATTAGCAATATGTATTCCCTACCTACTTGGGGGCACCTGACATCTGGGGCAAGAAAAACTAAAGAAAATGGCGTTGGATGCATCTTGTATACCCCTGGTGCACTGACGTCAGGGAAGAAGCGACAGCAACCGACGCCGGACCAAGACTTTGGAACTCTGGCCGACTGCGGGACCGCCTGACGGCAGGATAACCCAAGTGTAATGACTGCAGCAGTGTGAACACTCGAACATCTACATTTATGGTAGGTACAAAACTGTACTTTTCCTACGCATACCCAGTATGTCAATGCTTTGAAACAGAAGCAATGGAGAAAAAGTCTCCGTTGCTCTGTTTTTTTTTTTTTTTTAATTAAAAAAAAAAAGGTTTTGGACACTTTATACCAACGGAAGAAAGTCCGGGTGGCCGGATCTTTTTCCGTTGGTATATTGTGGGATTTACAGTGGACACGCTGGCTAATCAGCGTGCACGTTTTGAAATATTAATGTGGGGGTCATTGTATAATTACTGATAACATACCTGGACCTAGATCAGTAAGAGGGGTTCTCACCTTAGTTAAAGACAGCATTTTATTCCCAACTCACATTTATGGTAGTAATCCTTTGGCATTCCTAACCCTGTGAGCCAAAGTGCTAGTACTTTTGACATTAAATAAAATATGATACTGTATATGACTGCCCCAAGATTTTTGTTTTGCTTTTATGACTAACTTCATAACTGGTCCTAAGTAACAGTGAATCTGTTCCTGTTTAAGTTATTGCTGACTATAGGACCTATATAATATACTGCCTTTGTTTAAGTTAAGTTTAAATTCCCCACTATGTCCTTATTGTACTCCAAATTATGTAGTTGTCTAGTTTTCAGATGTCTGAGCACTGTCTGTAAAATTATCACAAGACCTTATACCTGGTACACCGTGGATTTCACAGTTGGGTCCTAGTATGAACTAAATGAAAAACAGAACCTTGTTTGTGCGAACACACAAGCTCTTTTGTAACACCCATCTCTGCAAGATGTCTTCTTGTACTTAAGTCGGGCAATTCAGATTTCTTGTGGTTTGACTCTCTCTTGTCATAACCAGTTTCACATTGTAGTACTCTTTAAAAGAAACATGTTAAAAACATTTCTTACCTACAGACCAGAGAAGCCAGTGAGTTTACTTTGTAAGGGTAAACTCCTGCCTACTTTGGAATATGTATTGCCAGTTATCACAGATTATCATCCATTCCACAAGAGTGCAAGTTGCAGATTAGTTCATAGGTTCATACTAGGCTATCTGCCCTAGGGCATTTATAAGCCTAGCCAGAGTGTGTTTGGCTTTCACCACCCATTTTAAATGAATTTTGCTATGCCCTTTTTCGAGGTTAGTATACTGTGCCTCTGTCTAACAGTGACACATAAGTGATACCCGGGGTAAACCTACGATCTCCCATCCACTCATCAAGATTCCTCTTGAAGAGAGTCAATGAGGGACTCTGCCTAACCTGGACTGGGATTTTATTCCAGAGTGAAGGGAGCCTCTGGGTTATGAATCTGTCCCTCCAGCATGTCCTATTTATTTCAGTGCTGAGGTTCAAGTCTCTCGAGCGCGTAGCTCGATGGGATTTGGATTTTCTGAGGTGCAGCATGTCTATTAATTCCGGGTTGGACATGGCTTTATATGTCAGGCACAGATAGCCTCTGAGCAGGCGGTATGCCACTGAGTAGAGCTGGAGTTTCTTTAACCGGGCAGCATATGGTATCTGTTTGAGCCCTTTGATCCTCTTGGTGAGGTACTTTTGGGGTCTTTCCAGTTGCTGCAGGTGTCTGGTAAGGTACATCCCAAAAGGGGCATTGTACTCAATTATGGGCCTGATGAGGGATGAGTAAAGAGGCACGATGACCTCCCCTGATCTAGATGTGAATCCCTTCATGATTAGGTGGGCTATATAAAATGTTTTTCTAACCACTTTGGCCACGTGGTTTTCAAATGAGAGATTGCTATCAACTTGGGTCCCCAGGTCCCTAATTACTTCTTCCAGACTTAATGGCTTACCACCTATGTGATAATTTGTGGGCACTTTGTTTTGCCAAAGGGGATGACTATACACTTTTAGCGTTTAGCTTGAGGCCATGGCTCTGGCACCAGTTGTCTGTTTCTATGAGGCCCTTTTGTAGGATGCTTGTGTCAGCTGGAGAGTCGATTATGGCGCCTAGTTTGCAGTCCTCTGCGAACTTGGTCAGCCACAGTCCTTCCGTGTTGGCCTGTACCTCAGAGAAATATATACCGAACAAGAGAGGTCCCAGGACTGAGCCTTGTGGGACGCCACTTGTAACTGGTTTGGAGTCTGACATGGCTCCAGCAATTCTAACCATGTGGGTTCTGTCCTTGAGCCAGTTTGCAACCCATCTAGTGACATAGAGGTTTATATTTAAGCTGGTGAGCTTATCAATAATGCCCGAGTGGGGTATTGTATCGAAGGCTTTTGCGAGGTCCAGGTAGGCTGTGTGGACCACCTTCCCCTCGTCAATGGCCTTGGTGTCTGTTTCAAAGAAATCAACCAGGTTTAAGAGGCAGGATCTGCCCTTTACAAAGCCGAACTGGGTAGGATCCAGTGTCTGTAGGTCCCCAATATCTTTATTTATGAGGTACATGATGATCCTTTCCATAGCTTTGTAGACCAAGCTAGTCAGGCTTATGGGGCGATAGTTTCCGGGATCCGTTGAGGCACCACCTTTGTGGAGAGGGACCACTGTTGCTGTACGCCACTCTTTGGGTACATATCCTGTAGTAAGGCTGAGATTGAACAGTAGTTTTATGTTTGGGTTTAGCTCTTCTTGGAGTTCATGTAGGATGCAGCCCGGGACACCGTCTGGTCCCATTGATGCTGTGTTTTTTGCTTTGGAGAGGGCGGCTCTTACCTGAGCATTTGAGATGTCAGGGGGGCAGCACTCTGCTGTGATAGATATTTGCTCTTTTGATGCGGAGGGAGGGGGAGTTTGCGCTGAAACTGTCAGCTAGGATGTTGGCAATGTCTGTGGGTTCGGTGTATTTTGTGTCATTTTGGACTAATTCTGAGCATATCTGGGAATTCCCACCCAGGTTCCTAACATAACTAAAGAAAGCCTTGTGATTATCCTTAGCGTTCTGTGCAATTTTTCTCTCGAAGCTGGCCTTAGACGATTTTATGAGTGCCCGTAGTTTTTTGCTAATACTGATCAGAGATGCCTTCCCTTTTTGGGATTTTGCTGTATCATGTAGTAGCTTCCTCCTTCTATTGTATAGTTTGTTTATGGCTGGGGTCCACAAGACAGGATGCCTGCCTTTGGAGGATTGGGTCTTGGTTTTATTTGGGATTGCATGATCCATGCATTCCTGAAGGTGTTCATAGAATGCGTTTGTAAAGGATTCTGTGGTCTGGGCTGTATTTTCCACAGGCCCGGGGGCTTTGAAGGATTCCACCTTGGTTTTGAGGAGTGTGAAATTTGCTTTAGAGAAGTTTTTCACTGTGGTTTTCTGGGCAGGGGGTGGGTTCGGGATGTGAATATCCAGTGAGATTAGTTTATGGTCTGATCTTACCAGTGAGGGATACACTTCTGGTCTGGAGCATAGAGCCCCCATGTTGGTGATGATCAGGTCCAGTATGTTTTCCCCTCTTGTGGGAGTGGTAACAAGTTGTTCCATAGCATTTGAGTTTATAAATTCTAGGAACCTTTGGGCTAGGGTGTTGGAGCTAGAGTAATGCTCCCAGTCTATGTTTGGGTAGTTGAAGTCGCCCAATATAATGGTGTTTGGAGAGACCTTCATATTTTCCAGTGTTCTCAGGAAGGACAAGTGGGGTTCCTGGGTTTGGGAGGGTGGTCTGTAGTGGCGAATGCTTCTAAGGGGTACATCCTTATTTTTACCTATGAGTAAAGCTGACCTGCCCCCTATCACTTAAAGCTGTGCTGCTGTCTGGAGCTTTGATTTTTAAGCTCTTTTAGGTGCTGTCCAGCATAAAGTTCTGTTTTGGAAAATAAATGTGTTTGCAGATTCATCAGTTACAACCATTGTGAAGCCCTTTAACTTGACATTGGAGTACTGCACATTAGGGCCTTTTCGTTCTTTCTTCTAAAATGTGGAGCACTTCAAGTTATTGACAAAAGTATACTTTGCTTAAGTCTTTTTAAGCAAAACCTAAGGGTACTTTCCAAAAAGGATGTTTATGCAGGTATATGCACTCAGGTGGTATCCTAGAATATCTTGGCCTTCTGTTTCTTATGATCCAGTGTCCAGCCAGTACCTTGCCTTACTGATGAAGCATTATAACTTCTCTCATAGAATAATCTTTGTATGTAAATGTACTACTTTGTAATGAAAGTAAGATGAAGCATTGAACCATAAACATTTTTCAGAGATGTGGCTCTTCGTCAGGATTAGTAGATGTTGCATATCGAAAGAATACTGCAACATGGTGCGAACTGTGAAAACACATCCCATTGATAGTGCCAGACTATGCACTAATACAAATTAAGTTTTATAAGCAAGAAAAAAGTATTCTAACAGACATTGGTATTTTCCAATGTTTCTTCTAAAAATTAAGCCATTTAATGATTCAGTAGTACAAATTTAAGTGAAATGTTATTGGGTTTGAATTGAGTAGATCAAACTTTGTGAAAGGTTTGACTCTAAGTAGTGAAGTGCTTGCAAAAGATTGCAAAAACTGTAAATTGAAGATTAGAAATTGTGTCACAATGAAATGAGTTATGGAGTAATATTCACAATAAGTATGTAGAGGGTTAAGTCAGTTGGGGATTTACAGGAGCAGAAAGAATAAGTGGAACATGACAGGATAAAGAGCATTTGAAAGAAGCTAGACTGTCCATACAGAATGTATGAATGAGCATAGAGCAATGGTTTTAAATTGCCAACTTTTTGACGATAACACTAGAGCAGTCTGATTACTGGTTAAATATCTGAGGCACCAAAAGGTTGATAAGGTAACTAAAATCAGGAAATGTGAGAATGGTAGGGTAAAAATTGATTTGGTGAAAAAATCGCAAGTGTGAATGATTACAGTATACTATATGGATGAGTTACAGAGATTGAGAGTAACATACAAAAGATTACAACATATTTGATACAGTTTCTACTTCTATTCCCTGAGAAAGTTGTAAGAGGAGTATTGACATTGAAACATAAAGAATCTTAAATTAAAGAAGCAATGAGAAACCAGAATATGGAGAAGACTTATGATAGTGATGGAGTTCCAGTAGAAATGTGATGCATTCACCAGGCAATGAAAGTCTTAATTGTCTACTCAACTAAGATTAATGAGAAGGCCTTTTCTGATGAAGATAAATGCTTAATTGTTAAATCTGCAGGAAAATGTACTTCTCTATTGGAAAATATATATGTAGAAATTTCTTCACAGAGCTTTTCTAACTCCACATAAAGTGGCTTTAATAAATAAATATAGAGAATGTAATTTTTGGAGGTATAATGAAGTGTCTAATGCAGATTGCTTTCATATAATATTGGATTGTAAAACAGTAACTCCTTTTGGGGTTGAATTTAGAAAAATTTCCCAGGCTTTGTGGACCGATAATTGCATTTTTTCAGACTCCTTAATCTTATTTAATGCTCCAGTTCGGGATTCTGTTCCTAGGGTTGGAGGTGCCTCTCCTCTGGTCCATTTTTGCTATAGCAAGGAAAATAGTCACAAAGAATTGGAAATGTAGAACTACTCTTTCTTTCACTGACTATATTAATTTAGCAAAAACTGTAAAAAAGAATTGTCAACTGACAAAATGAGAACTTTGAATATTACTCACCAGTTTAGATTTTGGTGAAAATAAAGTGATTTACTTGATAAATTTTAATAATTTGTTTTCTGTTTGATTTTGTTGTGGACATTTGTAAATAGCTATGGTTTTGTTCTGTTTAACTTTAATTTTGTACAATCTTTTTTAAATTAATAAAAACATGGTTTAAAAAAGTCTTAACTCTCTAAAGCATGCAGTTTTACTAAAGAATCTAGGTAAAGTGTCCACTTTTGATTGTTACATTTTGCTTTGTGTTTAATGGTGTTAGCCAGAGACCTGGACAATCGCCTATAATTGGACAGAAAAGAAGAAACATTACTGAAAAAGAGCCCTGTTTGAGGATGACATATTATAAAATATTAACAGTCCAGAATCGAATATATAAATTATATTTGATAAACTGAAATATTGTAGAAATGTAGCAGGCTATAGAGTAATAAAGCAAAAATAAAAGGCTATAGTAATGAATTATGCTCCAACATGTGACCTGGTGCAGAAGCTCCCCTTTTGTGTGGGGTCATGACAAAGTAATATACTTGAGGATGTAGTTGAAATGGGATGCTGACCAAGCAGCTAAAGAAATGTTTGAATAAATTACTAAAAAGGTAAATTAGATAAGACTGTGGAAATGTATTTATGGACATCAGCAACGCATTTAAGATGTTTTTGGTCCAGCTTTCCTTTTATGTAGGTCATTCTTTTCTGTATCAATAGACTGACCGATACAGAGTGATGTGAAAAAGGAAATTAAGCAGTTTGTTTGGGAAGAGAGAGTGCAGTGGGAAAGACTGACAAAGGGGCAGGTGGATTGGGGGTACTAGATTTGGTGGCATACTATAAGATGAGACAGCTTGGGTTAATATATTTGATTCAGGACTCTGAATAAATGCTGAAATGTAATGTGTCAAAGGTATAGTGCCAGACTAGAGGATCACACAAGGACGTGTAGATCGATTTAGTAAAGGAATATGCTGTGAGTTTTGGGAGCTTTATATACATCCAGCTGTACAAAGGACCGAGATTTGGGGAGCAAATGATAAAAGGAGATGAGGTAATATAATGGGATGAAGCTAGACAAACTTTTAGGTTCTTGAACTCTGATCAGCTTGCATATACAGATCTAATGTTAGAGTTGAAGTTATGTAGTAGATTTATTAAACCACAAATTAGATTTTATAATTGAGGCCAGAGCAGAAATTGCCATTAGTAAAAGAGTAATAAGCAGAGAGTATAAGACAATATTAGATGTGAGAAGGCAGTAGAGCATTACCATTACAAACGGCATGGAGTGAACAGTTGAACACAGGTATGGGTGTGTGTGTATCATTACAAACGGCATGGAGTGAACAATTGGTATGGGAGTGTGTTTACCATTACAAAAGGCATGAAGTGAACAATTAAACATAGGTATGGGATTGTGTGTACCATTGCAAATGGCATGGAGTGAACAGTTAAACATTAGGCATGGAGAGTGCATGTGTACCATTGCAAATGGCATGGAGGGAACAATTAAACACAGGTATGGAGGATATGTGTGTAACATTGCAAACAGCATGGGCTGAACAAATAGAGAGCTATGGAGGGTGTGTGTGTGTACCATTACAAATAACATGAAGTGAACAGTTAATCGCAAGTATGGGAGGGTGTGTAACATTACAAATGGCATGGCGTGAACAATTAAACACATGTATGGCAGGGTACGTGTGTACCATTGCAAACAGTATGGAGTGAACAGCACCGGTATGGAGGTATGTGTGTACCATTACAAACCACATAGAGTGAACAGATGAACACGGGTATGGAGGGTGCTTGTGTACCATTACAAACAGCATGGAGTGAACAGTTGAACACCGGGTATGGAGGGTGCTTGTGTACCACTGCAAACAGCATGGTGTAAACAGTTAAACACTAGTATGGGAAGGGTACGTGTGTACCATTGCAAACAACATAAAGTGAACAGTTAAACACAGGTATTACAGATGAGCAGTGGAGGGAAAGATGCGAGATATGGAAATAAAGTGAAAAGGTTAAGAATGTTTGCACAAATGTTTCTGTATCCCTATAACTCTTGAAAAATGTCCCCACAGACATGAAGCATGTGTTGCAGTTAGGATGATTCAGAAAGATACTCTTGGGAGCATGTATTTTGGGAGCCTACAGAGTTGCTTCAGTACAAAAATGAATTGAACAGTATGTCAAGTCTTGTAAACTTGGAAGAGAATTAAATTTTTGTGTAAAGATGTTCATGTTGAGTTGATGTAAAATAACGTTTAAAGAGTAAAAGTGTTGCTATCTTTAGTGTTGATAGATGCTAAGAATGCCATAACAAGCAAATGTAAAACCAAAGACATAACATCGGTAAGGTAAAAAAAATATTACATTGATTAAAGGTATGGAACTGAAAAGTATTAAAGATCAGAAAATGAACTCCCTCATTAAAAAAAAAAGTTGGTAGAGCTGTATGGGATTCTGTAATGGAAATTGTTGATGAGGACTTTGACAGAACAAAGCACCTGTTTACAAGGTATAAAGTTGCTGGTCCATTTGTTAAGATTTTAATATAGTGACAATAGAACAGTATGGTCACTAGGTAATTCCTGACCTAAACTAACTACCATGTGCGTATGTGTGCGTGCGCGTGTGTGCGCATGTACGCCTATGTGTTTTAAGGAGCAGTGTTAAATGAATGTGGAGATGAAGACCAGATAGAACAGTTTGTGATGTATGAATTGACAAGCTTCACAAATGGCAAATTTTCGAAAGCCAAGTGTAAGCAGTGATTGTTAACATGAAGCTGATTTATTAGTTTGATATAAACATATAATTATACAATGTTTGTGCCAGCAATCCGTGCCAAAATAAGAAGTACTCCATGTAATGGTGATCATATAGTATGCAAGTATGAAAATGCTGTTCATAGGTTCATAGGTTCATACTAGGCTATCTGCCCGAGGGCATTTACAAGCCTAGCCCATAGTTTTGTGGCTTACGCCACCCCTTTAGTATGGGGAACTATACCCATTATTTTGCTGTGCCTCTGTTGAGCAGTGACACTGAGGTAATCCCTGGGGTATATCTGCGATCTCCCATCCATTGGTCAAGATTTCTCTTGAACAAGGCCAGCGAGGTGCTCTGCCTCACATATACCGGGATTTTATTCCACAGCATAGGGAGTCTTTGGGTGATGAATCTATCCCTCCAGCACGTATTAATAGCCGTGTCGAGGTTTAAGTCTCCCGCCCTTGTGGCTCTGACGGATCTAGATTTTTTGAGGTGAAGCATGTTCATCAAATCTGGGTTTGACATGGCCTTGTATGTTAGGCAAAGGTCACCTCTGAGCAAGCGTGCGACTGAATAGAGCTGGAGTTCTTTCAGTCGGGCAGCATAGGACAGATGTTTGAGACCCTTTATCCTTTTGGTGAGGAACTTTTGTGGCCTCTCCAGCTGCTGCAAGTGTCGGGTCAGATACATTCCGAATGGGGCATTGTACTCAATCATTGGTCTGATGAGTATAGGAGACTATGACCTCCCTTGATCTAGATGAGAATCCTTCATGATAAGGTGGGCAATGTAGAAGGTCTTCCTAACTACTTTAGCTACATGGGTGTCGAATGACAGACTACTATCAACCTGGGTCCCCAGGTCCCTGATAACTTCTTCTGTACTCAGTGGATTGCCACCTATTTGGTAGCTAGGGGTAACCTTGTTTTTCCCGAAGGGTATGACTATGCATTTTTGGCATTTAACTTTAGGCCATGGCTCTGGCACCAGTTATCCGTTTCTGTGAGACCCTTCTGAAGGATATCTGTGTCAGATGTGTTTTCTACTATGGCCCAGTTTGCAGTCATCTGCAAACTTTGTCAGCCATAACCCTCCTGTGTTTGCTTGTATTCGGAAAAGTAGATGCCAAACAAGAGTGGGCCCAGGACTGAGCCCTGTGGTACACCACTTGTGACAGGCTTTGAGTCTGACATGGCGCCAGCAACTCTGACCCTGTGGGTTCTGTCACTCAGCCAGTTTGCAACCCATCTTGTGATGTATGGGTTAACATTTAAGCTGATGAGTTTTTCAATGATACCCGAGTGGGGTATTGTATCAAAGGCCTTCGCCAGATCGAGGTAGGCTGTATGGACTGCCTTTCCCTCATCAATGGCTTTGGTGACCGTTTCGAAAAAGTCAACCAAGTTTAGAAGGCATGATCTGCCTTTGACAAAGCCAAACTGGGATGGATCCAAAGTCTGCAAATTCCCTATGTCTTTATTTATGAGGTCCATTATGATCCTCTCCATGGCTTTGCAGATAAGGCTTGTCAAGCTAATGGGCCGGTAATTTCCAGGGTCGGTGGAGGCACCGTTTCCAGGGTCGGTGTATAATAAATGCTATTTGGAGGGTGTCCACCATGAGCGACGTGGCAATCATGGTGCTTCTATGTTGAACCATTTTAGTATCTCGGCTGGGGACTGTATTTATGCATAGTTCAGATTTTCCTTGCATGACAAGGCTGGGGATGGGTCTGGACTCAATAGCAAACTGATGACTGGAGCTTTTGTATTATTCAGATGAGTTTGTAGTTGAGTTTATATATTTTGATGGACAAGTGAATTACAAGTTGGAGCAGGGCAGCCATGCTGTTTTATGATAATCAGGCGTCTGAGAAAAGTAATCTGGTGACAAGTAATTTGGAAGTGATAAGAACTGAGCTGTGAATTTGATTGGCTTGTATACAGCATATCTGAAATGTTTGGAAGGGCTGAACTGGGGGATGCAAAGTTCTAGTGTGATTAATGGTTAGTTGTGGGGGGCCTGCCAAACATTTGAGATTTTACAATAAAGCAACAGAGATGGTAAAGCAAACTAAGTGGTGGTACAATTGATTGGAGTGGAAGATAAGGCAAGGATTTTAAATTTAAGACTGGATTTCAGAAAGGTGAAGTGGCAGGTTTGATAGACTTGTGAAAAATAAAATGGCATCATGGATTAATTTTGCAGAATCATTTTTGAAGATTGCAGTAGTAAAGTGTTAACTTTCGCAAGTCGGATGCTACTGTTGGCCGAAGGAGGAGAATAGGCGGAAGGCATGCCCGAAGGCAGGTAAGGGCTAGGACTGTGATAGTGAGGTTCGGAACTTTGAATGTTGGCAGTATGACTGGTATAGGGAGGGAGCTAGCTGATATGATGAACCGAAGGACGGTTGGTATATTGTGTGTGCAAGAGACCAGATGGAAGAGGAGCAAGGCTAGGTGTATCGGAGGCGGTTTCAAATTGTTTTATCATGGTGTGGATGGGAGGAGAAATGGCGAAGGCATTATCCTGAAGGAAGAGTATGCTAAGAGTGTTTTGGAGGTGAAAAGAGTGTTGAATAGAGTGATATTTATGAAGCTGGAAATTGATGGTGTAATGATGAATGTTGTTAGTGCATATGCTCCACAATTTGGGTGTGCGATGGATGAGAAAGAAAAATTTTGGAGTGAGTTGGATGAAGTGGTGATGACTGTACCCAAGGGTGAGAGACTGGTGATTGGAGCAGATTTCAATGGGCATATTGGTGAAAGGAACAGAGGGGACGAGGAAGTGATGGGTAGGTATGGTGTTAAGCAAAGGAATGCAGAAGGTCAGATGGTAGTGGATTTTGCGAAAAGGATGGACATGGCTGTGATGAATGCGTATTTTAACAAGAGGGAGAAGCATAGGGTGACATACAAGAGTGGAGGAAGATGCACACAGGTGGATTATATCTTATGTAGAAGGGCCAATCTGAAGGAGATTGGAGACTGTAAAGTGGTGGCAGGGGAAAGTGTAGTTAGGCAGCATAGGATGGTGGTTTGTAGGATGCCATCGGTGATCAACAAGAGGAGGATGAGTGTGAGGGCAGCACCAAGGATCAAATGGTGGTAATTGAAAAAGGGTAATTGTGAAGTGATGTTCAGGGAAGAGGTAAGACAGGCACTGGGTGGCAGTGAAGAGTTACCGAATAGCTGGGTAACTACAGCAGAGTTAGTAAGAGAGATAGCTAGAAGGGTGCTTGGTGTGACATCTGGAAAGAGGAAGGAGGACAAGGAGACCTGGTGGTGGAATGAAGAAGTACAGGAGAGTATACAGAGAAAGAGGTTGGCGAAGAAGAAGTGGGATTGTCAAAGAGATGAAGAAAGTAGACGAGTATAAGGAGATGAGGTGCATGGCAAAGAGAGAGGTGGCGAAGGCTAAGGATAAGGCGTATGAAGAGTTATATAAAAGGTTGGACACTAAGGAGGAAGAAAAGGACCTGTACCGATTGGCTAGAGAGAGGGACCGAGCTAGTAAAGATGTGCAGCAGGTAAGGGTGATAAAGGATAATGAGGGAAACGTACTCACAAGCGAGGAGAGTATGTTGAGCAGATGGAAAGAGTACTTTGAGGGGTTGATGAATGAAGAGAATGAGAGGGAGAGAAGGTTGGATGATGTGCGGATAGTGAATCATGAAGTGCAGTGGATTAGCAAGGAGGAAGTAAGGATAGCTATGAAGAGGATGAAGAACGGAAAGGCTGTTGGTCCAGATGACATACCTGTGGAAGCATGGAGGTGTTTAGGTGAAATGGCAGTGGAGTTTTTAACTAGATTGTTTAATGAAATCTTGGAAAGTAAGAGGATGCCTGAGGAATGGAGAAAGTATTTTGGTACCAATTTTTTAAGAATAAGGGTGATGTGCAGAGCTGTAGTAACTACAGAGGGATTAAACTGATCAGTCACAGCATGACATTATGGGAAAGAGTAGTGGATGCTGGGTTAAGAAGGGAGGTGATGATTAGTGATCAGCAGTATGGTTTCATGCCAGGAAAGAGCACTACAGATGCAATGTTTGCTCTGAGAGTGTTGATGGAGAAGTACAGAGAAGGTCAGAAGGAGTTGCATTGTGTGTTTGTGGATTTAGAGAAAGCATATGACAGGGTGCCTAGAGAGGATCGGGAGTGTCAGAGAAGTATGTAAGAGTGGTACAAGATATGTACGAGGGTAGTGTGACAGCGGTGAGGTCTGCGGTGGGAGTGACGGATGCGTTTAAGGTGGAGGTGGGATTACATCAAGGATCAGCTCTAAGCCCTTTCTTATTTGTAATGGTGATGGACAGGTTGACAGACGAGATCAGACAGGAGTCCCCGTGGACTATGATGTTTGCAGATGACATTGTGATCTGTAGTGAGAGTAGAGAACAGGTGGAGGACACCCTGGAGAGGTGGAGATGTGCTCTAGAGAGAAGAGGAATGAAGGTCAGCAGGACTAAGACAGAATATATGTGTGTGAATGAGAGGAAGGATAGAGGAATGGTGAGGATGCAGGGAGTAGAGGTGGCAAAGGTGAATGAGTTTAAGTACTTGGGATCAACAGTTCAGAGTAATGGTGAGTGTGGAAGAGAGGTGAAGAAGAGAGTACAGGCAGGATGGAGTGGGTGGAGAAGAGTGTCAGGAGTAATTTGTGACAGACTAGTACCAGGAAGAGTGAAAGGGAAGGTCTCCAAGAGGGTAGTGAGACCAGCTATGTTATATGGGTTGGAGACAGTGGCATTGAAAAAAGGCAGGAGTCAGAGCTTGACGTGGCAGAGTTGAAGATGTTAAGATTTGCACTGGGTGTGACGAGGATGGACAGGATTAGGAATAAATATATTAGAGGGTCAGCCCAGGTTGGAAGGTTTGGAGACAAATCCAGAGAGGCAAGATTACGTTGGTTTGGACATGTGCTGAGGAGGGATGCAGAGTATATTGGGAAAAAGATGCTAAGAATGAAGCTACCAGGTAACAGGAAAAGAGGAGGAAGGCCTAAGATAAGGTTTATGGATGTGGTGAGAGAGGATATGCGGGTGGTTGGTGTGACGGAGCAAGATGCAGAGGACAGGAGGAAATGGAAACAGTTGATCTGCTGTGGCGACCCCTAACGGGAGCAGCCGAAAGAAGATAAAGAGGGTCTATATTAACTGAAATTCTGCCACACTTAGAAGGCACAAATAACAGCGACTATATCAGTCTAATAAAAAAAAAATATATATATATATATATATATATATATATATATATATATATATATATGTGTATGTGTGTGTGTGTGTATGTATGTATATATATATATATATATATATATATATCAGTGGCTGTGTGATATGTAGGAGCATGACTTCATCGGCTTACTTGGAAACCTTATGATTTTCTGAAAGCAATAAAAAATGTGAGCAAAAAAAAAAAACACTGTAAATTTATATTTCTTGCTATTTTGAAACTGTTTTGGACTGGTGATAGTTTGACTTTCAGAATCTGGCAGTTGGCACAGAGGGTTGAGGCTGTGAACTGTAGATGTCCTTCCACTTCACTGTGGTAGTATTCCTTACAATAGGGATTCCCTGCCGAGGGTAGCCCAACGTTCAGCCAGTATACCAAAGCCATTAGGTTGCTTGAGGTATGTCCTACATCACATGTATGCTCCCTGCATATAGCATAGGGCATAAAGGTGACATCTGGACGTGCCATCCTCAGAACTTCTTTGCCACCAGCCTGAATGCCATCTTTTCATTGTCTGTCTGAACAACCACTTTGTTTCCTGGTTCACCAAGCTATTTTCACACAAGTGCCACACTGGGGGTTTTGCTCTCATCTTTTTTCCTTTTTGTTTTTTTTGTTTTTTTTTTTTTGCTTGCGGGGTTCATGTCGTCCAGAAAGGGTAAATGCCATTGTGGTAGATTCCCCATAACGATCATCATAAGCCGTGCTCATTTTTGTTTCTGTGTTTCCCATGACCATATGTCCTATACCATTTGTCAGGCTTTCATCCCAAAGACTCCGCATTCCTTTTTGGCCCTATATTTCGAGAACCAGCTACTTAAGGTTTTAGTAAAAGATACTGTGGAAGGAGCTTCCTGCTGCGAGGGTCAGCTGTCCACGAAGAAGGTCAAGAAGTCTAAGTCCAGTTCTTCCACTGCACCACCTCTGCCTGATGTCTCTCCTGAGGCTAGTGAAAGCGTGTAGGATTGCCCAGCTCCTTTGTTGGATTACTGTGCCTCGACCACTTCGGAGGCCAGTATGGATCTCTGACCTCATGCATGTCTTTGAAAGCCATGCAGTCTGCTTTGGATGTTCAGGGGGAACTGCAGCTTATTATTACCAAAGGGCCTAAAAGAGTTCCTCAGATTTTGGTTAGGAAGTACTGACTACCATTGTAGAATGCCATCCAGGGTTTGACCCTTTTAAGTTTTACAAGGTAAACATCCATTTGAAAAAGAAGCAAAAAGCAAAACCCGATGTCCTTCAAGGATGCATCTGCAGTCCTAACAAATGGGTTGTCCTGTCGTCAGGCAGCCCTTCGGTCGGTCGGATTCCAAAGTCTGGGTCTGGCCTCGGCTGGTGTCGCACTTCACCCGACGTCATCTCTGCTGGTCTTCGGGTATAAAGGCATCAGCCGACGCCATTTTCCTCAGTCTTTCTTGCCGCATGGCGCCCGAAGCAGAAGCTGTTCGCAAGTGCCGGTCGGTCAGATCCAGAGATTCCTACTACCGAATACTACTTCGAAGACTTCTAAAAAGCTAAGTACCCCGTTGGGGACTCTTTCTTGCCTCAGCCGATGTCAGAAAAAGTGAATAACTGTTTAACTTGTGGGAAACAAATACCTCATAAAGATTTCCACTCTTACTGCTTACCTTGTTTAGGCCCAGACCACGACGTAGCAGCCTGTTTAGCCTGTGCTTCCTTCAACCGACGAACGCTTAGGCGTCGGTCGGAGTTTGCTGAACAGTTTTTCGGCTCAGATTTTGCGTACATTATGCCGTCGGATCCTCCGACTTCTCAAATTGTTAAGAAACGCAAAGAAAAAGACCGACACTCGCGGTCCGCGGTTTCGGCCGAAACCACGGTTAAGCAAACCGTGAGTGTCTCGGTTTCGGCCGAAACCGAGCAAACGGGTCAATCTTCAGCCGAATCCATGACTACTACCGAGGCTCCTGCTACCCTAGTTGAATTGGCCTCTGAAGTTTTGCCTATTAATGTGGTTCCTCCAGAATTATCGGACACCATCCCTTTGGATGTCTCTACCCCAGCACGGGGTGCTGCTAGGCCTCCTGCAGCCATGTCTATAAAGGCCTTTGCCAGGGCTAAAGCAGCCAAATCTGCTAAATCTGTGCCTGTTAAGCCCCCCTCACACAGGCCCAGTTCCAGTTCTCAAATGCTTACTCTGGCAGAGGATCTCATCTCTTTAATAAGGGGATCCCAATCTCACCCAGACAGGGCCTCTCAGCCTCTAGAAAAGAGACCTAGAGCAGAGCCCCCTGAGCCAGTGTCCTCAGATGATTCTTCTGATGATTCAGACAATACAGACCATCCAGAGGCTCCTTTTTCTACTTATGAAGATTCCGATGCTGAAGAATCTATTCCTTCTGCCTCTCCACCAGAGGAATTTTCCTTTGGGGAAACCTTACATGCCATGAGAGAGCAATTCCAATGGCAGGGACAAGATTTCTCTGATTCAAGAAAAAGGCTTAGGACCTTTCTCCATTTACCGCAACATAGGCCCTTAGCTATACCTCCAGTTCTTCCTGTTGTGGATGATGCATTTAATGATGTTTGCACTGCTCCTGATACTTTACCTCCAGCCCCTGCCAAGCCCGATAGGTTTTACAGGGTACCGGACACTCATCACCACCTATACAAGGCTCCCCTTGCAGATCCTGAGACTATCTCCCAGGGGCCTAAGGCAGTAGCTTCGACCTCAGCAAAAAAACCCCTCCCTTCTGAAAGGGAATCCAGGTCCTTAGAGAGATGGGGTAAAAAAGTTTACACCTCTGCCACTCTCTCAGCTAGAGCTTTGAACTGTCAGTTTCATATGATCCAATACCAAGAGTTTATGCTTGATCAGTTAACTAAGAAACTGTCCTCTGATGATTCCTTAGATAAGAAATATGTTTTAGAAATGGTGAATAACATTCAGCAGGTTAGTAACCATTCCTTAAAATGTGGCTATGATGCACTGGAGGCTTCATTTAGATCAGCCATGACTGGCACAGTTATAAGAAGGCATGCATGGTTGAAAGAACAGGTCTTGCCGGATCATGTTAAAGCAAAGCTATCAGATGCTCCTATGGATAAGGTCAGTCTATTTGGTTCTCCTGCCCAGCAAGTAATGAAGAAAATGGAAGAGAAGGCAAAATCTGTACAAACAGTTAAAGATTTCTTACAGGTTCAGCCCCAAGGTTTAGCAGGAACTGGCCTTCCAAAATTGGTCCTTTCCAGACTCCTCTAAATCTCAGAGAGGCAGGAATAGGCGTTCCAGAGGCAGAAATCAATCCAGAGGAGGTGCCTACAGAGGGCGCCAGGGGCAAGGCAATAACCAACGAGGCACAGACACAACCACTGCCACTGCAACAGGACAATCACAGTGACTTGGCTCTGACCGCCTACCAGGGAACAAATAGCAGCACCCTTAGGCGGAAAGTTAGCCTTATTTTCAAAAAATTGGCACTATATCACAAGAGACAAGTGGATTTTGCAAACTATAGACCAAGGCTACAGGTTTCATTTCCACACCTTACCAGTAAAAGAGGAATGCCAAACCTACCTCCAAATCAAAAACAGAAGCTCTAAAACAGATAGCTCAATTAACAAAGATGAGAGCTGTGGAAAGGGTACCACCTACAGAACAGGGCAAAGGATTCTACTCCAGACTCTTCCTAGTACCAAGAAAAGAGAAAAGTTGGAGACCTATTCTCGACCTGTCCGCCTTAAACACATTTATCATTGTTCCAAAATTCAAAATGCTGACCCTACAGCAACTTCTTCCCATGCTGGGCAAGGAGTGTTGGCTGGTAACTCTAGATCTCAAGGAGGCATACCTGCACGTCCCCATACGACCAAATTGCAGAAGATGCCTCAGATTTCTTGCAGGATCAGAGCATTATCAATTCTCAGCATTGCCCTTTGGCTTATCTACTGCGCCCAGAGTATTCACAAAATGCCTGGCATCAGTAATCGCTCATTGCAGGCTACAGGGAATCCAAATTTATCCATACCTGGACGACTGCCTGATACAAGCGGACAACAAAAGCAAGCTGACAAAAGACTTACAAAGAGTCATTTGCTTACTACAAGCCCTGGGATACACAGTCAATTTAAAAAAGTCAAGACTGACACCATCCCAAACAAGAACATTCTTGGGTGCAGAATTGGACACAGTCAAACAGATGGCATTCCTAACTGCAGAAAAACAAGAACAACTCTCTCTTTACTTCTTGGCATTAACAAAGTAGAACAAACTAACAGCAAGGAAAGTACTGCAGGCCTTGGGCTTCATGGCATCATGCATAATCCTGGTCCCCCATGCCAGACTACATATGAGAAAGCTACAGTGGTACCTAAAGAATTTATGGTCTCAACACAGGCACAGCTTAGAAACCGAAATACCACTAATCCCATGCCTGAAACAAGAGTTCCTATGGTGGGCTCAAGCATGCCAGTCAAACCCAGGCTTGCCCTTCCACAACTTTCAAGCAAGCCAAACCATCACAACGGACACCTCAGACCTAGGTTGGGGGGCACACATGCTTGACAAATGTATACAAGGATTATGGACTCCAGATCAGCTGCACCTGCACATAAATCAAAAAGAAATGCTGGCAGTAAAACTAGCAATCCAGAATTTCAGACCATTCCTCAAAGAAGGCCATTTAATGATAAGGACAGACAACACCACAGTCATGTGGTACATCAACAAACAGGGAGGCACTCATTCATACCCCCTATGCCGAATGACTCTGGACCTATGGAATATGGCTCTGAGCTACAACATCCAGTTACAGGCAATATTTGTACCGGGAAAAGAAAACATCCTAGCAGACATGTTAAGCATAACTACCTTGGATGCTCACGAATGGATGCTACACCCGGACATCTTCAAGGCCATCACAAAGAAATGGGGAATGCCACAAATAGACCTATTCGCATCCCCACTCAACCACCAGCTCAAGAAATTCTGCACAAGGACATACCACCCACTTGCATGGAAGGTGGACTCTCTATCCTTCAGTTGGAAAGGCCTGACAGCATATGCATTTCCACCTCTTCCTTTGATGCACAAGGTACTACTGAAAATCAAAGAGGAACGTCCAAGGATAATTCTGATAGCTCCAAATTGGCCAAGACAACACTGGTATCCATTGCTGAGGAGCATGTCTCTGGGGAGAACGTGGACACTACCCCGGATGCCTTTGATGTTAACTCAGAACGACTACAACATCATGCATCCAAACCTAAAAACTCTGCAACTGACTGCCTGGAACATTACATAACAGCAACTAACCCAGATTTATCCCAAAGGGTTAAAGACATTATCCTTGAGGCCCGCAGACCTTCAACAAGAAGGAACTATGCAGGAAAATGGAAAAGGTTTGTCATTTGGAGTACTGAAAGAGGAAAAGATGTGTCAAAGATAGATATTGCTAACATCCTGGAGTACTTGGCAGAGCTTCTCCATACAGGCCTGTCCTATTCCTCCATCAAGATACATGCATCAGCTATTTCTGCAGAATACAGCTTCGATCCCCCTGTCTTCTCACATCCTCTACTCAGGCAGTTCCTCTGAGGAATCAAGAATGTAAAACCTCCTAGGAAACCACCATTACCAGCATAGGACTTGAACTTTGTGCTAGAAAAATTGACACTCCCTCCATTTGAACCAGCAGCAACAGCAGATCTTCAACACCTATCCTGGAAAACTGTTTTCCTACTGGCAATTACTTCAGCAAGAAGGGTTTCGGAACTACAGGCCTTAATGGCAGTACAACCCTTCCTAATCTTCCATCAAGATAGAGTGTCCATGAGAACTAATCCTACATTTATGCCTAAGGTGGTATCCAGAGTGTCTCTAAACCAGGCAATCCACCTACCTACCTTCTTTCCCAATCCACAGAACAGGGGGGAAAGACTGCTGCATACCTTGGATGTACATAGACAGTTGCGCTACTACCTGGACAGAACCAAGGGCAATAGAAAAACTGACCAGCTTCTAGTAGCTTATGCAACAGGAAGGGAAGGAAAAGCAATTTCCAAACAGACAATCTCCAAGTGGATAGGAAATTGCATAAGATTCTGTTACTCCTACCATGGAAAGCAAATTCCACAGAACGTAAGACCTCACTCTACAAGGGCTACAGCCACTACCACAGCTTTCTTACGAGGAGTGGCTACCAAGGACATTATTGAGGCGGCTACTTGGACCTCCGTGCATACATTTGCCAAGCATTACAACTTACCTCTATACTCTAGATCCCGAGCAGGGTTTGCCACTGCTGTATTGCAAGGGATCCTAACTACACCATAATTCTTCTTCCTCCTCCCCTAGTTTGGCTATGGTATTCTACCCATTTGTTAGGACTGCAGATGCATCCTTGAAGGACATAGTACAGTTTTGTACCTACCATAAATGTAGATGTCCGAACAGGATAGCATCTGCAGTCAGGATTACCCACCCTCCTTCCCCTCTGTGGTACTCCTAGGGTATTTACCCTCCTAATAGCTAGCTAGGGGGGGATCTCTTATGGTGTATTTGTTTGTATATATGTACATACATGCTTATTTTTTGTGTTTGCCTACTATTTTTTGGAAACATTAGCATTTACCCAAAATTTAGTTTTCCAAGAGGGCAACTGGCATCTGGGGCAAGAAACACTGAGGAAAATGGCATCGGCTGATGCCTTTATACCCGAAGACCAGCAGAGATGACGTCGGGTGAAGTGCGACACCAGCCGAGGCCAGACCCAGACTTTGGAATCCGGCCGACCGAAGGGCTGCCTGACGACAGGACAACCCATTTGTTAGGACTGCAGATGCTATCCTGTTCGGACATCTACATTTATGGTAGGTACAAAACTGTACTTTTCTCCTGCTCCTAAGGATCCTCAGAGTGAATGGCAGAATTTCACGTGGGGGTTGTTTAATGCCCTTATGGCTTTAAAGCCTCCTCAAGGAGTTTGTGTTCCTGCTCCCCCTTGGTCCTGTACTCCCCTTAAAAGGCCTAGGGAACAGGATTCCTCTGAGGAGGTGGATTCAGATGAGGAATCCCTGGCTTATTCTTCCCAGAATCCTTCTCTCTTAGACTATGGTTCTGAGAAACAGGAGACCACTAGTCCTGACACTCCTTTCGAGGAGATTTCCTTTAGGGACACAGTTTCTAAAATGATGACTTTTTTAAATGGGTTGTGCCCAGATGTTCATCGTGTATACAGCTGCAGTCATAACAGATGGGTTATCCTGCCGTCAGGCGGGTCCTCGGTCGGACGAATTCCAAAGTCTAGGTCCGGCGTCTGTTGTCGTCGCTTCTTCCCTGATGTCAGTGCGGCAGGGGTATAAAAGAACCAGCCGACGCCATCTTCTTCAGTCTTTCTTGCCGCGCGGTGCCCAAAGCAGAAGCAGTTCACAAGTGCCGGTCGGCCAGCTCCTGAGATTTACGAAAATATTTCAACCGAAGTCGTCTTGAAAGCTAAGTACCCCATTGGGGAAACTTTTCTTGCCTCAGACCGATGCCAGACAAAGTTAATAATTGCATTTCATGTGGGAAGCAAATACCGCATAAGGATTTCCATTCTTTCTGTATTCCTTGCTTAGGCCCAGACCACGACGTCTCGGCCTGCCGTTTTTGTGCTAGATTCAACAAACGCACTATTAAGCGTCGGGCGGAGTTCGCCCGCCACTATTTTGGTAAAAAATTTAATTACATGATGTCGTCGGATACCCCGACTCCAGTTTTGAGTAAAAGACGCAAAGATAAGGACCAACATACGAGGTCCGCGACTTCTACCGACACCACGCTAAAGCCGACTACCGGTGCTCCGGTTCTCAGCGAGGCGCCTACGCAGCCCCTGAGTACCGATGACGCTTCATTACCGGTGTCTTCTGTGCCTGAGGTCGCAGGCTTCTCGACCCCCATTCCGACGCCACTCTTGGCGGGGAAACTCAGAGTTTAGACAGGCCTGCCACTTCTCAAGGTGTCTTCAGGCCTTCCTCCTTTTCCATTAAGGCTTTCACAAAATCTAAAGCAGCCATGAAAACTAAAAAAACAAGGACCACAGACCTCCCTCTCAAGGCCCCATGCCTAAAAAACAGATGCTCAAAATGGCTGAGGATTTGATTACTCTTATCAGGGGTTCTCAACCCCCCTCGGACAAAAGGCCCAGATTGGAGGAAGACTACCCTTCCTCAGATCAAGCCTCTATTACCTCAGAACATTCTGAGGACCAGGAATATTCATATTCCCCTTTTGAAGACTCTGATGCTGAGGAGTCCATTCCCTCGGTCTCCTCCCCTGAGGACTATTCTTTTGGGGAAACCCTACATACCTTGAGGGAACACTTTCATTGGGAAGGCCAAGATTACTCAGATTCCAAGAAAAGGCTCAGGGATTTTCTCTTGCTTCCCCAGCACAGGCCTCTGGCTATCCCTCCTGTCTTAGATATATTAGATGATGTGTACACAGAAACCAGCCTCAACCCAGATTCTTTACCTCCAGCTCCTGTTAAACCTGACAGGTATTACCGGGTTCCTGATTCACACCAGTTCCTATACAAAAGCCATGCTGCTGACCCAGAAACTATTTCACAGGGTCCCAAGGGAATTAAGGCCTCTACTGCTAAAAACCCATTACCTTCAGAGAAAGATTCCAGAGCTTTAGAAAGGTGGGGGAAAAAGATGTACACCTCGGCCACTTTAACCATGAGGGCATTAAACTGTCAGTTCCATATGTTAAAGTATCAACAGTTTTTGTTATCTCAGTTGAAAAGTAAAATGACACAACCTGAGCAACCAGATTTAAAGGAGTTGCAGGATTTGTTGCATAGTGCAAAGCAAGTGGGTAAACATACCTTGCAGTGTGGTTTTCATGCTTTAGAGGCCTCATGTAGAGCTGCTGTTACAGGGTCTGTCATATGTAGACATGCTTGGCTCAAAGAGCAAACCTTACCAGATCATGTCAAAGCTAAATTACTAGATGCACCTCTTCAAAAAGATGTATTGTTTGGTGTTAAAGCTGAGGAGGTAGTAAAGAAAATGAAGGAAAAGGCAAGATCAATGCAAACAGTGAAAGATTTCCTATAGGTACAACCTCCACGTTTCAGCAGAAACTGGCCTTCAAAAAATTGGTCCTTTCCAGCCACGGACAGACCTCAAAGAGGCATATACAGGCGCCCGAGGGGTAGAGGGCAATCTCAAGGATCATTCAGAGCCTGACAATGGCAAGCACCTACCCCAAGAGGTGGAGAAGATAGATCACAGTCATTCAGAAAGCAGACACAATGACTTTCTCCTTTTGCATGCCAAGCAAAGCTTTAATGGCAGCACCTTTAGGTGGAAAACTGGCATTATTTTCAAAAAACTGGCATATTGTCACAAAAGACAAATGGATCCTGGACATTATAGACAGAGGCTACAGATTCCACTTTCATACCCTTCCAAAAATGAGAGGCATGCCAAACCTGCCACAAAATCAAAGGGCAGAGGCACAAAAACAAATTTCAGCTCTCATGGACATGAAAGCTATTCAAGAGGTACCTGCAAAAGAACAAGGTCAAGGTTTTTATTCCAGAATATTCCTGGTACCAAGGAAGGACAAAGATTGGAGACCTATTTTAGACCTATCCATCCTAAACGCACATTTACTCGTACCAAAATTCAAGATGCTCACATTACAGCAGCTTCTTCCCATGCTGGGCAAGGAGTCTTGGCTGGTAACATTGGACCTCAAGGAGGCATACCTGCATGTCCCTATCAGACAAGATTGCAGAAGATACCTCAGATTTCTTGCAGGTTCAACCCATTATCAATTCTCTGCATTGCCCTTTGGCTTATCTACTGCGCCCAGAGTGTTTACGAAATGCCTGGCATCAGTAATTGCCTTCTGCAGACTTCAAGGGATACAAATATACCCATATCTGGACGACTGCCTGATCCAAGCGGACAGCAAGCACATACTTCTGAAACACCTGGCGTTTGTAATAAAACTGTTGAACTTTCTGGGATACACAGTCAACAAAAAGAAATAAAAACGAATACCCTCTCAAACAATAATTTTCCTGGGTGCCAGCTTGAATACAAACACCCAGATGGCCTACCTCACGCCAGAGAAGCAAGGGCAACTATCTCAATACTTCAGCAAAATGGCAACCTTCACCAGGCTGACTGCAAGGAAAGTCCTGCAGGCTCTGGGATTCATGGCATCTGGCATCCTGCTGATCCCATGTGCAAAGCTGCATATGAGGAAACTTCAGTGGTACCTAAAAAACTTATGGTCTCAACACAGCCACAGTTTGGAAACAATATACCACTCATTCCATGTCTTCAAAAGGAATTTCTGTGGTGGGCTCAAGCATGCCAAAGAAACATAGGTCTCCCCTTCTGCATACCTCAAGCAAATCAAATCATCACAACAGACGCCTCGGACTGTGCCTGGTGGGCGCACATGACAGATCAGTGCATTCAGGGAAAATGGTCCCAAAAAGCGAAGCACCTACACATCAATCAAAAGGAAATGCTAGCAGTGCAAAATGCTATTATGGCCTTCAAAGACCTACTGCATCCAGGCCAGCCTTGATAAGGACAGACAATACCACAGTGATGTGGTACATAAACAAAGAGGGAGGAACTCATTCATACCCCCTGTGCAGACTAGCCATGTCCCTTTGGAACACTGCTCTGGAATTGCAAATCCAACTTCAAGCACAATTCCTGCCAGGGAAGGAAAACACACTGGCAGACAGCCTAAGCAGAAATATGACAGATCCACATGAATGGAAGTTGCATCCTCAAGTTTTCGCAAAGATAACTCAGGCATGGGGACAGCCAGACATAGATCTCTTTGCTACCCACAGAAATTTCCAACTGAAAAAATTTTGCTCAAGGACCTATCATCCACAGGCCTGGAAAGTGGACGCACTTTCTTTCAGTTGGACAACATTGACAGTCTCTGCCTTTCCACCTCTTCCTCTGCTGCCCAAAGTTCTATTAAAAGCCAGAGCATAGAGGCCAAACATGATTCTCATTGCTCCAGACTGGCCAAGACAACACTGGTATCCACTCCTGAAGAGCCTAACGCATTCCCCATCATGGATCCTGCCTCTAGTGCCTCTTCTGTTGTCCCAGCACAACTTCAAAACTCTTCACAGTCAGCTGAAAACCCTCAATCTAGCCGCATGGAGAATCCCTTGATTTCCCAACAGACCCTACTCTCCAAGGAGGTGCAGGATGTCATCTTGGAGGCCAGAAGACCTTCTACTAGAAAAGCCTACTCCGCCAAATGGAAACGGTTTTATGCCTGGAATCAGAAAAAGGGCCAAAATCCTTGGGTAATAAATTTACCTCAAATATTACAGTACCTAGCTGAGATGTTAAACAGTGGACTTTCCTTCTCCTCCATCAAGATCCATGCTTCAGACATTCCTGCACAATACAACACAGATCCTCCTTTATTCTCTCATCCTTTCTTAAGACAGTTCCTCAGAGGGGCTAAGAATATAAAACCCCCAACGAAACCACCAGTACCTGCTTGGGACCTCAACTTCATTTTGGAAAAACTGACCCTGCCTCCATTTGAGCCAGCTGTTTCAACAGAACTGCAATATTTGTCATGGAAAACAGCCTTCCTTCTGGCTATCACCTCAGCACGCAGGGTTTCTGAACTGCAGGCCCTCATGGCTGTGCAACCTTTCATCATTTTCCATCAGGACAGAGTTTCCTTACGAACCAACCCTTCCTTTATGCCAAAGGTAGTATCCAGTGTAGCCTTGAATCAGACTATCCACTTACCTACCTTTTACCCTAACCCACAAAACAAGGGGAAAGACTACTACATTCCTTGGACATTCAGAGACAACTTCGTTATTATTTGGACAGGACAAAGCCATTCAGAAAATCCGAGCAACTCTTTGTGTCCTATGCTACAGGTGCTCAAGGAAAGGCTATCTCCAAACAGACAATCTCAAAATGGATAGCCCACTGCATACGCTTTTGTTACTCATTTCATGGAAAAACTGTGCCTTCAAGCATCAGATCCCACTCCACAAGGGCCACAGCTACCTCTGCAGCTTTCCTCAGGGGGGTTCCTACCAAGGACATTTTGGAAGCAGCCACTTGGAGTTCTGTGCACACTTTCTCCAAGCACTGTCACCTTCCACTTTACTCTAAATCTAGAGCGGGCTTTGCCACAGCAGTCTTGCAGGGCATCCTTGCTCCTCCTAGTTCCACTTAGTGCCTGCCACCCCTTTTTAGCTTTGGGATTCTACCCATCTGTTATGACTGCAGCTGTGTATGCACGATGAACATAATACAGTTTTGTACCTACCATAAATGTAGATGTTCGAGTGCTAATACAGCTGCAGTCCAGGTTTCCCTCCCTTCATCCCCTCTTGGGACAGGCCTTATGACAAACACCTTCTCATACAACCTGATTGGGGTATTCTTTTATGGTGTATTTGCTTGCAAACTACTGTTTTTTGATTATTCTATATTGCATTATTATATAAGTTTATGTTTTGCCTTCCTTCTGGGGGCACCTGACATCTGGGGCAAGAAAAACTGAAGAAGATGGCGTCGGCTGGTTCTTTTATACCCCTGCCACACTGATGTCAGGGAAGAAGCGACGACAACCAACGCCAGACCTAGACTTTGGAATTCGGCCGACCGAGGGCCCGCCTGACGGCAGGATAACCCATCTGTTATGACTGCAGCTGTATTAGTACTCGAACATCTACATTTATGGTAGGTACAAAACTGTACTGTTTCTGAAGTTCAAAAAATGTATTTTGACCATCTGCAAATGGACTGTCCTAGACCTTCTGCTGTTCCTCCTGTTTTGGCTGCATTGTTATATGCCTTTACTACTGCATCTCAGGCGCCAAACTCCCAGTCCCAAGTGCCCCAGAAAACTGATAGGATTTATAGGGTGCCTTATTATTGCAAATTTCTCTCTAAATGTCCTTTTGCTGACCCCTCTGTGGTCTATGGTATTTTTAAGCCATCTTAGATGTTCTTCGTGTTTCACTGTTGCAGTCATCACATTTGGGGTTATCCCTGCCAGGGTAGCCTTCATTCGGCCCGAATACCAGAGGCTTAGTATTTCTGCATCCGTTGCCGTCGCTCCAGGACTGATGTCAGGTCGTCAGTGTTATAAATTAAGGCAGCCAACGCCATTACATCAGTCTTTCTTGCAGAGGAGCCCAAAGCAGAAGTAGTTTGCACAAGTGCCGGTCGGCACTACCCGAATTTTTCATTTATGAAATTGAAGTTGAAGTCTTCTAAAGCGAAGTACCGCATTGGGGATCCTTTTTTCTTGCTCTAACCGATGTCAGAAAAAGTTAACAATTGTCTCACCTGTGGAAAGCAAATACCACACCAAGATTTTCATTCCTACTGCGTCACTTGCTTAGGCCCAGACCACGACGTCCCCTGCTGTTGCTTTTGTGCTGTGTTCAACACCAAAACTATACGTTGTCGGGCCCTTATTGTAGCTAGATATTTTCGCTGTCAGACCTCGAATTCCGATATGGCTTTGGTAAGCCATCCGACAGCAGATCTTACGAAAAAACGTAAAGATAAAGATGGAGACAAACCGCACAGGTCCAAAACTGCAGATGATGATTCCGTTAAGCTAGTCGTCAGTTCTCCAGTCCTCAGTGAGGCGCTTTCGCAGCCCCTGATGCCCACTTCTGTGGATTCGCAGGCCACTACTGAGACTCTTTCAGAGTCCGATATGCCGAGAGACTCTTCATCGACTAAGGATCCTGCGGATGTCTCTACCTTGGATGGGTCTGGAGCCACTGAGCAGACACTGGCTTCTGAGGAAGTACTTTGCACTACAGATTCTCGACACAGACAGACTTCTTTCGCGTCTACCATTCTTTAGAAAACCACCAAGTTTCTAAGGCCCAGGGTACGAACCACACCCAAGAAACCGATGACCCAATGTCAGGTATCTGCTTCCTTGCCTCGGTTTCAGATGCTGAAAATGGCAGAAGTCCTTATAATGCTTATCAGGGGAAGCCAGGCTACCCTTTCCAAAAGAAAGAGATTTGTCCCCAGTAGTTTTATCTGAACAGGAGTCCGATGACTTTGATGCATCTGATTATGAAGATATGCAGCCCCTCTCAGCTTATGAGGATTCTGATGCAGAGGGATCCATCCCTTCAGCCTCTCCACCCGAGTACTTTTCCTTTGGGGATACCCTACATACCTTAAGGGAACATTTCCAATGGGAATGTCAGGACTACCATCAGTCAGAAAGAGACTCAGGAAATTCCTAGGTCTTCCACAACACAGACCTCTGGCCATTCCTCCTGTCCTGGATGTTTTTATGGAATCCAGTTTGACTTCTGACACCCTCCCTCCTGCTCCCAGGAAACCAGACAGGTACTATAGAGTCCCTGACTCTCTCATATTTCTGTTCAGAAATCCTACTGCTGACCCAGAGGTTATTTCTCAAGGACCTAAATGAATTAAAGCAACTTCTGCTAAGAATCCCACCCCTTCAGATAGGGATTCCCGAGCATTAGACAGATGGGGTAAAAAAGTATACACCTCTGCTACTCTTGCTTTTAGAGCACTAAATTGTCAGTTCCGTATGCTGAAATATCAGTAACATACCATGGAACTCATCAAAAAAAAAAATCTTCCTTTCCTGCTTGTGCAGAAAATAGTTACAAGAGTTAATGCATTCTGCAAGTCAAGTAACTAAGCTCACCTTACAATGTGGTTTTGAAACCCTAGAAGCATCTTGCAGGGCAGCAGTCACTGGTTCTATCCTTAGAAGGCATGCTTGGCTAAAGGAACAGCCCTTACCAGACCATATCAAATCCAAATTGTTGGACGCACCACTGCACAAAGACAACTTACTTGGCACCAGGGCAGAGGAGGTCTTAAAAAAGATGGAAGAAAAAGCTAAATATATGCAGACTGTTAAAGACGACTTGGAGGTCCAGCCACCGAGGTTCAGTAGGCATTGCCCCTCCAAGCACTGGTCCTTTCCTGCCCCCTCCAGGTCAGCTCAGCCCACACCCGGGGAAGAAGGCCCCCATTCAACAGCCCCAGTGAATGCAGAGATCTAAGCAACGGAGTTCCTCCTCTTCAAAACCAGGGAGTGGTAAGCTACCCCCCTCTTGGTAAGAACTCTCAGTGATTTCACGCTTCCACCCCCTCCCTCTGCCCACCTTCCCTTGCCCCTAGGAGGATAACTCTTCTTCCACGCAAGCACCTGAGCCACCATTAACGACGACTGCTGTGTCCTCAACATAGTGTCCCAGGGATACACATTTTATTTCCACACTCTACCAACCCCAAAAGGGTTCCCAGATCTTCCCCCAAACCAGTAGGCAGAGGCCAAAATCAAGTCCTTTCCTTGCTCTCCATGAGGGCAATAGAGCATGTTCCTGCAGAACAGGTACACCAGACTCTTCCTGGTACCTAGAAAAGAGGGCACCTGGCGCCCCATCCTCGATCTATCCATCCTAAACACTTTCATGGTGATACCATGCTCACCCTCCAGCAGCTTCTACCTGTGCTCTCCAAGGATGCTTGGTTAGCCACCCTAGACCTAAAAGAGGCCTACCTACACATCCCAATCAGGGAATCTTGCAGGAAATATCTCCTTTTCAGGGTGGGATCACTGCACTTTCAGATGTTCATCGTGCATACAGCTGCAGTCATAACAGATGGGTTTTCCTGCTGTCAGGCGGGTCCTCGGTCGGCCGAATTCCAAAGTCTAGGTCCGGCGTCGGTTGTCGTCGCTTCTTCCCTGACGTCAGTGCGACAGGGGTATAAAAGAACCAGCCGACGCCATTTTCTTCAGTCTTTCTTGCCGCGCGGTGCCCGAAACAGAAGCATTTCGCAAGTGCCAGTCGGCCAGCTCCTGAGATAACGAATATCTGCAACCGAAGTCTTCTTGAAAGCTAAGTACCCCGTTGGGGAAACTTTTCTTGCCTCAGACCGATGTCAGACAAAGTTAATAATTGTATTTCATGTGGGAAGCAAATACCGCATAGGGATTTTCATTCCCTCTGCATTCCTTGCTTAGGCCCAGACCACGACGTCTCGGCTTGTCGTTTTTGTGCTACCTTCAACAAACGCACCATTAAGCGTCAGGCAGAGTTCGCCCAGCACTTTTTGGGCAAAAAAATTTAACTACATAATGTCGTCGGATACTCCGACTCCAGTTTTGACTAAAAGACACAAAGATCAGGACCGACACACGAGGTCCGCGGCCTCTACCGACACCACGCCAAAGCCGACTTCAGGTGGTCCGGTTCTCAGCGAGGTGCCTACGCAGCCCCTGACTACCGACGACACTTCATTGGCAGTGTCTTCTGTACCCGAGGTCGCAGGCTCTTCGGCCCACACCCCGACTACAGATACCGAAGCCACTCTTGGCGGTGAAACTCAGAGTTTAGACAGGTCTGCCTCTTCTCAAGGTGTCTTCAGGCCTTCCTCTTCTTTTTCCATCAAAGCTTTCACTAAGTCTAAGACAGCCATGCATTCTAAAAAACAAATCCCACAGGGCCCTTCTCAAGGCCCCATGCCTAAAAAGCAGATGCTCAAAATGGCCGAGGACTTAATTTTTCTAATCAGGGGTTCTCAACCCCCCCCCCGGAAAAAAGGACCAGAGTGGAGGAAGAATCCCCCCTCCTCGGACCAGGCTTCCATTATTTCAGAACATTCTGATGGCCAGGAACATTCATACTCCCCTTTTGAAGATTCTCATGCAGAGAAGTCCATTCCCTCTGTCTCCCCCCCCCCCCTGAGGATTACTCTTTTGGGGAAACCTTGCATACCTTGAGGGAACACTTCCACTGGGAAGGTCAAGAGTACTCAGACTCCAAGAAAAGGCTTAGGGATTTTCTCTTGTTCCCTCAGCATAGGCCTCTGGCTATACCCCCTGTCTTAGATATCCTTGATGATGTGTATTCTGAGTCCTGCCTTAACTCAGACTCTTTACCTCCAGCCCCAGTCAAGCCTGACAGGTATTACCTGGTTCCTGACTCACACCAATTCCTATACAAAAGCCATGCGGCTGACTCAGAAACTATCTCACAGGGCCCCAAGGGAATTAAGGCCTCCACTGCTAAAAATCCTTTACCTTCAGAGAGGGATTCCAGAGCTTTAGAAAGGTGGGGGAAAAAGGTATACACCTCGGCCACCTTATCCATGAGGGCGTTAAACTGCCAGTTCCATATGTTAAAGTACCAACAGTTTCTGTTATCACAGTTGAGAAGCAAAATGTCGCAACCTGAACAACCAGATTTGAAGGAGTTGCAGGATTTGATACATAGTGCAGAACAAGTAGGTAAACATACCTTGCAATGCGGTTTTGATGCTTTAGAGGCCTCATGTAGAGCTGCTGTTACAGGATCAGTCATACGTACACATGCTTGGCTCAAAGAGCAAACCTTACCAGATCATGTCAAAGCTAAATTACCGGATGCACCTCTGCAAAAAGATGTATTGTTTGGTGTTAAAGCTGAGGAGGTATTAAAGAAAATGGAGGAAAAGGCAAAATCAATGCAAACAGTGAAAGATTTCCTACAGGTACAACCTCCACGTTTCAGTAGAAATTGGCCTTCAAAAAATTGGTCCTTTCCAGCCATGGACAGACCCCAAAGAGGTAGATACAGGCGCCCGAGGGGTAGAGGGCAATGGCAAGCACCTACCCAAAGAGGTAGTGAGGATAGATCACAGCCATTCAGAAAGCAGAACCAATGACTTTCCCCTTTGCATGCCAAGCAAGGCTCAAATGGCAGCACCTTTAGGCGGAAAACTGGCATTATTTTCAAAAAAATTGGCATATTGTCACAAAAGACAAATGGATCCTGGACATTATAGACGGAGGCTGTAGATTCCACTTTCACACCCTTCCAAAAATGAGAGGCATGCCAAACCCTACCACACAATCAAAGGGCAGAGGCACAAAAACAAATTTCAGATCTCATGGACATGAAAGCTATTCAAGTGGTACCTGCACAAGAACAGGGTCAAGGTTTTTATTCCAGACTATTCCTGGTACCAAGGAAGGGCAAAGATTGGAGACCTATTTTGGACCTATCCATCCTAAACACATTTTTACTCGTGCCAAAATTCAAGATGCTCACATTACAGCAGCTTTTTCCCATGCTGGGCAAGGAGTCTTGGCTGGTAACATTGGACCTCAAGGAGGCATACCTTCATGTCCCAATCAGACAAGATTGCAGAAGATACCTCAGATGTCTTGCAGGTTCAACACATTATCAATTCTCTGCATTGCCCTTTAGCTTATCTACTGCGCCCAGAGTATTCACGAAATGCCTGGCATCAGTAATTGCCTACTGCAGACTGCAAGGGATACAAATATACCCATATTTGGACGATTGCCTGATCCAAGCGGACAGCAAGCGCATACTTCTGAACCATCTGGCTTTTGTAATAAGGTTGTTAAATTCCCTGGGATACACAGTCAACAAAAAGAAATCAAGACTAATACCCTCTCAAACAAATATTTTCCTGGGTGCCAACTTGGATACAAACACCCAGATGGCCTACCTCACGCCAGAGAAACAAGGGCAACTTACTCAATACTTCAGAAAACTGGCAACTTTCACCAGGCTGACTGCAAGGAAAATTCTGCAGGCTCTGGGATTCATGGCATCTTGCATCCTACTAATCCCATGTGCAAAGCTGCATATGTGGAAACTTCAATGGTACCTGAAAAACCTATGATCTCAGCACAGCCACAGCTTGGAAACAATAATACCACTAATTCCATGTCTTCAAAAGGAATTTCTGTGGTGGGCTCAAGCATGCCAAACAAACACAGGTCTCCCATTCTGCAAGCCTCAAGCAAGTCAAACCATCACAACAGACGCCTCGGATTATGCCTTGGGGGCGCACATGACAGATCGGTGCATTCAGGGCAGATGGTCCCAAAAGGAAAAGCACCTACACATCAATCAAAAGGAAATGCTAGCAGTAATAAATGTTATTATAGCTATCAAAGACCTGCTGCATCCAGGCCAGCTATTGATAAGGACAGACAACACCACAGTAATGTGGTACATACACAAACAGGGAGGAACCCACTCATACCCCCTGTGCAGGCTAGCCATGTCTCTTTGGAACATGGCTCTAGAATTGCAAATCGAGCTTCAAGCACAGTTCCTGCCAGGCCAGGAAAACATACTGGCAGACAACTTAAGCAGAAATATGACAGATCCACACGAATGGAAGTTGCATCCTCAAGTTTTTTCAAAGATAATTCAAGCATGGGGAAGGCCAGACATAGATCTCTCTGCCTCCCACAGAAATCACCAATTGGCAAAATTCTGCTCAAGGACCTTTCATCCACAAGCCTGGAAAGTGGACGCACTCTCTTTCAGTTGGACAACAATGACAGTTTATGCCTTTCCACCTCTTCCTCTGCTGCCCAAAGTTCTATTAAAAACCAGAGCAGACAGACCAAAGATGATTCTCATCGTTCCAGACTGGCCAAGACGACACTGGTACCCACTCCTGAGGAGCCTAACGCATTCCCCACCATGGATCCTACCTCTAATGCCTCTTCTACTGACTCAGCACAACTTGAAAACTCTTCACAGTCAGCTGAAAACACTCAATCTAGCCGCATGGAAGATTCCTTAAAATCACAACAGACCCTACTCTCCAAGGAGGTACAGGATGTCATTTTGGAGGCCAGAAGACCTTCTACTAGAAAAGCCTACTCCGCCAAATGGAAACGGTTTTGTGCTTGGAATGAGAAAAAGGGCCAGAACCCTGGAATACTGAATTTACCTCAAATATTACAGTACCTGGCTGAGATGCTAAGCAGTGGACTTTCATTCTCTTCCATCAAAATCCATGCCTCAGCCATTTCTGCAGAATACAACACTGATCCTCCTTTATTCTCTCACCCCCTCTTAAGGCAGTTCCTCAGAGGGGCTAAGAATATAAACCCCCCAAGGAAACAACCAGTACCTGCTTGGGATCTCGATTTCATTCTAGAGAAACTGACTTTGCCTCCTTTTGAGCCAGCTGCCTCAACAGAACTGCAATATTTGTCCTGGAAAACAGCCTTCCTGTTGGCTGTCACCTCAGCTCGCAGGGTTTCAGAACTAGAAGCCCTCATGGCTGTGCAGCCTTTCATCATTTTCCATCAGGACAGAGTTTCCTTACGAACCAATCCTTCCTTTATGCCAAAGGTAGTATCCAGGGTAGCCTTGAATCAGGCTATCCACTTGCATACCTTTTACCCCAATCCTCAAAACAAAGGGGAGAGACTACTTGGACATTCACAGACAACTACGTTATTATTAGGACAGAACAAAGCCTTTCAGAAAATCAGAGCAACTCTTTGTGTCCTATGCTACAGGGGCTCAAGGGAAGCCTATTTCCAAACAGACAATCTCAAAATGGATAGTTCACTGTATACGCTTTTGTTACTCTCTTCATGGTAAAACTGTACCTGCAGGCATCGGGTCTCACTCCACAAGGGCCACAGCTACCTCTGCAGCTTTCCTCAGGGGGGTTCCTACCAAAGATATTTTGGAAGCTGCCACTTGGAGTTCTGCGCATACTTTCTCCAAGCACTATCATCTGCCTTTATACTCCAAATGTAGGGCAGGTTTTGCCACTGCAGTTTTGCAGGGCATACTGGCTCCTCCTAGTTCCACCTAGTGCCTACCACCCCTTTTTTAGCTTTGGTATTCTACCCATTTGTTATGACTGCAGCTGTATGCACGATGAACATAGTACAGTTTTGTACCTACCATAAATGTAGATGTTCGAGTGCTAATGCAGTTGCAATCCAGGATGTCCTTCAAGAATGCAACTGCAGTCATAACATATGGGTTGTCCTGCCTCAGGCAGCCCTCGGTCGGCCGGATTCCAAAGTCTGGGTCCGACGTCGGCTGATGTCGCATTTCTCTCCGATGTCAGAGCGGCTGGAGTATATAAGCATCAGCCGACACCATTTTCTTCAGTCTTTCTTGCCGCGCGGTGCCTGAAGCAGAAGCAGTTCGCAAGTGCCGGTCGGTCAGCTCCTGTATTCTTCGAATCCGAAGTCATCAAAAAAGCTAAGTACCCCGTTGGGGACCTTTTCTTGCCTCAGCCGATGTCAGAAATTACTGAGAAAGTTAACAATTGTCTGTCTTGTGGTAAACAAATACCTCATAAGGATTTCCAATCTTACTGTCTTCCTTGCCTTGGCCCAGACCACGACGACTCGGCCTGTGTCGCCTGTGCTCGCTTCAATAAGCGCACTCTCAGGCGCCGGGCGGAGTTCGCTGAAGACTTTTTCGGCGATAAATTTGCTTATACAATGCCGTCGGAACTTCCCACATCGCAGACTCCTAAGAAACGAAAAGACCGGGACCGACATCCTCGGCCCGCGTCTTCCACCGACTCCACGCCAAAACCTACCGCGAGTGCTCCGGATCCCCCTGAGACGGTTATTTCACCGCTCCGAACCGAAGACACCGCATTACCAATACCTCCGATACTGGAGGCCACACCGACGCCAGTTATAGATTTTCCTCCGGATACTGAAACCGAGGAAATGCCCGAGACCATTGCTGTAGATAAGGTCACTCCTGCACGTGGAGCTGCTAGGCCTCCTATGGCCATGTCTATTAAGGCCTACACACGTGCTAAGGCAGCCAGCAAGACCAAGCACCTTACTGCTAAAGCCTTACCTCAGCCTACTCCTGAAACACAAATCATGACTATGGCCGCAGATTTAATTTCCATGATTAGAGGTTCACAGGCCCATCCTGAGAGAGGATCCCAGCCTCCTTCTGATAAGAGGCCCCGGGTTGAACCCTCTGACCCTATCCCTTCAGATGAAGATTCTGAGGACTCTGTTCACTCCGATGGCCCAGAAGAGCTCTTCCAGACCTATGAGGACTCGGATGCAGAGGATTCCATCCCCTCGGCCTCCCCTCCTGAGGATATTTCTTTTGGGGAAGTTCTGCATACCATGAGGGAACATTTTAAGTTGCAAGGCCAGGAATATTCTGATTCCAGAAAGCGCCTTCGAACCTTCCTTAAAAAGCCCCAACACAGGCCCCTGGCTATACCTCCTGTGCTTGATGTTTTGGATGACCTATACTCTGACTCCAGTGTTACCCCGGATACTCTTCCTCCTGCTCCAGCCAGGCCAGACAGATACTATAGGGTCCCAGAAACACATTCTCATTTCTTTAGGGCCCATGCTGTTGATTTAGAAACTATTTCTCAGGGACCTAAAGGGGTTTCAGCATCCACCTCAAAATCCTTTGCCTTCCAACAGGGAAGCTAGGTCATTAGAGAGATGGGGAAAAAGGTCTACACCTCCACTACTTTATCTATGAGAGCTCTGAATTGCCTCTTTCATATGTTTCAATATCAGGATTACCTGTTAGATGATTTACAGAAAACATTGACCTCTCCTGAACCTTTAGACAGGAAGTCTTTGCAGGAAGCTGTACATAATTCTCAGCAAGTCAGCAATCACTTTCTGCAGTGTGGATATGATGCATTGGAAGCTTCATGTAGGGCAGCTATGACGGGCGGTCATTCGTAGACATGCATGGTTAAAAGAACAACCTCTACCAGATCATGTTAAGGCAAAACTCCTTGATGCACCCTTGGAAAAGAACAAGCTTTTTGGTGCTAATGCTAAAGATGTGTTAAAGTCCATCGAGGAAAAAGCAAAATCAGTTCAGACGGTCAAAGATTTCCTCCAGGTTCAGCCACCCAGATTCAGCAGGAATTGGCCTTCTAAAATCTGGTCCTTTCCTAATCCTGAAAGATTTCAAAGGGGTAAAAACAGGCGTGGCCGAGGAAGAGGACAATACAGAGGTTCTTACAGGGGACGACAATGGCAACCAACAAACCAAAGAAGTGACACAGGGGTCTCCCCTGCCCCACAGGGACAATCTCAATGACTTTCCTCTACTTTCGCTGACCAAGGAGCAAATAGAAGCACCCTTGGGCGGAAAATTATCTCTGTTTTCAAACAATTGGCACAGATTGACAAAGGACAAATGGATTTTGGACATTATAGACCAAGGTTACAGGCTCCACTTTCATACCTTACCAAGAAAACAAGGCATGCCAAACCTACCACAAAACCAGAGGGCAGAGGCTATCAAGCAAATTTCTCTGCTTGCTCAGATCAAAGCAATAGAAAGAGTTCCACAACAAGAACAAGGCCAGGGGTTTTACTCAAGACTGTTCCTTGTTCCAAGAAAAGAATCTCAATGGAGACCAATACTGGATTTGTCCGCATTAAACACTTTTCTCATAGTACCAAAGTTCAAAATGCGGACTCTACAGCAACTCCTTCCCATGTTGGGCAAGGGGTCTTGGCTGATTACTCTGGACCTCAAGGAGGCATACCTGCATGTCCCTATCAGACACAGCTGCAGAAGATACCTCAGATTTCTTGCAGGGCTAGAGCATTATCAATTCTCAGCATTGCCATTTGGCTTATCTACTGCACCCAGAGTATTCACAAAATGCCTGGCTTCAGTAATTGCTCATTGCAGGCTCCAGGGGATCCAAATTTACCCATACCTGGATGACTGCCTCATACAAGCGGACGACAAATTGATTTTGACAAAAAACTTGAACTATGTCATACAATTGCTACAGGCTCTGGGATACACAGTCAACTTCCAAAAGTCAAGACTTCAGCCATCCCAGCAAATAACCTTCTTAGGAGCCAATCTAGACACAGCCTCTCAAATGGCTTACCTGACAGAAGACAAGCAAGAGAAGTTAACTCATTATTTCAAAGGTTTGGCAAAACTCACCCAGATGACTGCAAGGAGATTCCTACAGGCCCTGGGTTACATGGCATCCTGCATTCTCCTGGTTCCATTAGCAAGACTACACATGAGAAAGCTTCAATGGTACCTAAAAAGCCTATGGTTTCAGCACAGCAACAACCTAGAGACAACCATACCGCTCATTCCATGCCTACAAAAGGAATTCCTATGGTGGGCCTCGGTAAGCCAGGCAAACACAGGTATGTCATTCAAAAAACCTCAGATAACACAGACCATGACCACAGGCGCCTCAGACCTTGGATGGGGCGCACATGGAGGCAGATGTATACAAGGACAATGGTCTCCAAAGGAAACACATCTGCATATAAACCAAAAGGAAATGCTGGCAGTAATGCATGCCATCGAGGCCTTTCGACAACAACTTCAGCAAGGCCATCTACTGATACGGACAGGCAACACCACTGTGATGTGGTACATAAACAAGCAAGGGGGCACCCATTCCTACCCCCTTTGCAGACTGACAATGAATCTTTGGGAAAAATCACTGAGCCTAAACATACAGTTGTAATCCCAGTTTGTTCCAGGCAAAGACAATGTGCTGGCGGACAGCCTAAGCAGGAATTTCATAGATCCACACGAGTGGAGGTTACATCCGAAAATCTTCACACAACTCACCTCGACATTGGGCAGGCCAGAAGTAGACCTATTTGCCTCCCACCTCAACCATCATCTACAAAAATTCTGTTCAAGGACATATCATCCACAAGCTTGGAAAATAGATGCTCTTTCATTCAACTGGAACTTCTTAAAAATCTATGCATTCCCACCTCTGCCACTGATGACCACAGTATTACTAAAGATCAAAGCAGCGAGGCCCAAGGGGATCCTAATAGCTCCAGACTGGCCAAGACAACACTGGTATCCACTACTACGGAGCATATGTCACAACAAAAAGTGGGCCCTTCCCCAATGGTCCCTACTTTTGACTCAACACAACTTCAAAACAGTGCATCCAAACCTTCAGATGCTGCAGCTAACAGCCTGGGAGATCCCATGAATAACCTCAATCTATCTCTCTCCAAGGAAGTTCAGCGGATATTAACAGAAGCTTGAAGACCATCCACCAGAAAGGTTTACTTAGCAAAATGGAAGAGATTCAGCATTTGGAATACCAGCAAGGGGCATGATGCATCATTATTGAACATCCCATTCATCCTGGAATATTTGGCAGATATGCTACAGAATGGACTCTCATATTCTTCCGTAAAGATACATGCTTCAGCTATTTCAGCTAGATGTAACACTGATCCGCCTGTGTTTTCACATCCTTTGTTAAGGCAATTCCTCAGGGGAATCAAGAACATTAAGCCACCAAGAAAGGCTCCAGTGCCAGCTTGGGACCTCAACTTTGTCCTAGAAAAACTGACTGACTCTACCCCTTTTGAGCCATCAGCTTCAGTGGACTTACAATTTCTCTCATGGAAGACAGCTTTCCTGTTGGCAATTACCTCAGCAAGAAGGGTTTCGAAACTACAGGCCCTAATGGCAATACCACCATTCATAATCTTTCACAGAGACAGGGTCTCCTTAAGAACCAACCCTACTTTTATGCCAAAGGTGGTATCTAGGGTTTCTTTAAATCAAGCTATTCACCTGCCTACTTTCTTCCCCAATCCTGAGAGCAAAGGGGAAAGACTGTTGCATACCTTGGACATTCACAGACAACTTCGCTACTACCTGGACAGAACCAAGACCAGTAGGAAGTCTGATCAGCTTTTGTAGCTTAAGCCCTGGAGTACAAGGAAAAGCAATTTCCAAACAGACTATTTCAAAATGGATTGGACATTGCATCAGATTTTGTTATTCCTTCCATGGGAAGAATGTTCCAGCTAATGTCAGACCACACTCCACCAGAGCTACAGCCACCTCTACAGCATTCTTAAGAGGGGTGCCTACAAAAGACATTCTAGAAGCTGCTACATGGAGCTCCGTGCATACATTCTCCAAACACTACAATCTCCCTGTATACTCCAGATCCAGAGCAGGCTTTGCTTCGGCAGTCCTGCAGGGTTTGATTGCCACACCATCTCTTTCCTAGAGCATTCCTCCTCCCCCAGCTAAGCTATGGTATTCAACCCATATGTTATGACTGCAGTTGCATTCTTGAAGGACATAGTACAGTTTTGTACCTACCATAAATGTAGATGTCCGATAGATATGCAACTGCAGTCGGGTTTTCCCTCCCTCCATACCCCTCTATGCCTTGGGTCCACTCCTATCCCTGATGTTCTTCATCTCACATTGCTGCAGTCCTAACACTTGGGTAGTCCGCTGTCCCTCGGTCGGCCCGAATATCAGAGTATAAGGCTGACGTCGGTCAGGGCGCATTTGACTGACATCAGAACATCAGGGTACAAATGCGCATGACCGACGTCATATCCTCAGTCTTTTTTGCCGCATGGTCCGATGCAGAAGCAGTGTTGCAAGTGCCGTTCGGCGTTCTGAAATTTTTCGAATTCGGAGTTTCAGACCGAAGTCAGAGTTGGTTAAGTACCCCGTTGGGGAATATTTTGTTTTTCTTGCCTCAGTGGTTTACGGATGTCAGAAAAAGTGAATAACTGTATTTCTTGTGGGAAACAGATACCGCATAGGGATTACCATAATTTGTGTATACCTTGTTTGGGACCTGAGCACGACGTTGTTGGTGCCGCTTTGTGCTAGGTTTAATAAACGCACTATAAAGCGGAGGTTGGATTGTGCCAGGTTGGTCTTTGGGAAGCGGTGCAATTACAAAATGCCGTCGGATGCTCCGACGCCGGCTTCCTCAAAGAAGCGCAAGGACAAGGCAGTTAAACCTAGGTTAGAGGAGTCGTCCGAACCGGACGCTGGTTCTTTAGAGGCGTCAGTGGAACCGGTGGTTCCGACGGATGCCTCTCTGGAATCCCAGGGAGAAACTTTGATTTTACAGGATGTGGCCTCCCAGGAGGCAGGGCAGGCTGTAGGGGCTTCTCAGGTAACTGTACTCCCCTCCCTTCCTAAGGGGTCTAGGCCCTCTCTTTCTGCTTCCAAGGCTTCTCCTAGAGGCAGGTCTACTTTAGCCTCTGTGGGTGTCACTCCCAGTTCTTCAGGTGCTGTGCCCAAGAAGCACATGCTCAAAATGGCAGAAGATTTAATTACTTTAATTAGAGGCTCTATGCCCCCTCCTGATAAGAGGCTTAGGGAATTTTTGTTTTTACCCCAGCATAGGCCTTTGGCTATTCCTCCTGTTCTGAATGTGGTGGAAGATGTGTTTGCAGAGGCTTCTCTTAATCCTGATTCTTTGCCTCCTGCTCCTGTTAAACCTGATAGGTATTACAGGGTGCCTGAAGCTCATAAGTATCTTTTTAAAAGTCCTAGGGCAGACCCAGAAACTGTTAGCCAGGGGCCTAAGGGTGTTAAGGCTTCTGTTGTCAAGAATCCGGTTCCGGCAGATAAAGAGGCCAGGGCCTTGGATAGATGGGGAAAGAAAGTTTATACTTCTTCCACTCTAGCCATGAGAGCTTTGAATTGCCAGTTTCACATGTTGAAATATCAAAATTATCTCCTTTCTCAGTTGAAATCTAAGGTTGATGCTCTGGCGGAAGGTATTGATTGTAAAGAGTTACAAGATTTAGTGCATGTTTCTGAACAGGTGGGTAAGCACTCCTTGCAATGTGGTTTTGATGCTGTACAGGCCTCGTCTAGGGTAGCTGCCACTGGGTCAGTTCTTCGCAGGCATGCTTGGCTGCGGGATCAAAATTTATCTGACCATGTTAAAACTAGAATTTTGGATGCCCCTTTGCAATCTGATGTCTTGTTTGGTTCCCCTGTTGAGGCAGTTTTAAAGAAAATGGAAGATAAGGCTAAGTCTATGCAGACTGTTAAAGAATTTTTACAGGTTCAGCCTCCGAAGTTTAGTAGAAATTGGCCTTCTAAGGGGTGGACATATCCTTCTTATGATTCCCAGTCTAGGGGTAGATCTAGACGTGGCAGGGGCAGAGGTCAGGGCTCTTTCAGGCCTAGAACAGGGAGTTCCCCTGCACAGTCTTCAGGTGAGGGCAGGGGTCAGTCCTTTCGTAAGCAAACCCAATTACCTACCTTTTCAGCTGCCAGAACCTTCTCGCCTGGCAGCACCTTTGGGAGGAAGGTTGGCACTTTTCAGAGAAAATTGGAGTTTGATTACCCAAGACAGATGGGTATTGGATATCATACATCACGGTTACAGGTTTTATTTCCATACCTTGCCTCCTTTCAAAGGCATGCCAGACGTTCCTCCTCAACAAAGAATAGAGGCTCGCAAGCAAATTTCTCTGTTACTTCACATAGGGGCCATACAACCGGTTCCTATGCCAGAAAGGGGCCTAGGATTTTATTCTCGCCTGTTCCTTGTACCAAAAAAGGGGAACACGTGGAGACCAATTTTGGATTCATCTATCCTCAACACTTATCTGGACATTCCCAAGTTCAAAATGTTGACATTACAACAGCTTTTACCTCTGCTGGGCAAGGATCACTGGATGGTAACTTTGGATCTCAAGGAGGCTTACCTTCATGTTCCTATCAGGCTAAGTTGCAGGAAGTATCTGCTTTTAGGACTGGGACTTCTCACTATCAGTTCTCTGCATTGCCCTTTGGCTTATCTACTGCCCAGAGTATTTACGAAAGTTCTGGCTCCAGTGATAGCTTTCTTCAGGCTGAAAGGAATACAAATCTATCCTTATTGGGACGATTGCCTGATTCTGGCTCAAGAAAGGGACGAGCTTATTCTTCATTTGGAATATGTGATAGCAGTGCTAAGATGCCTGGGGTATTCTGTGAACGAAATAAAGTCCAGTCTAGTACCCTCTCAAGACATGTGCTTTCTGGGTGTGAGACTGAATACAGCATCCCAGATGGCCTTTCTAACCCCGGACAAACAAAAGAATCTTTCCATTTACTTCCATCATCTATCTCTTCAGTCCGGGCTGACTGCAAGGACAGTCCTTCAAGCCTTAGGGTTCATGGCATCTTGTATTCTGGTGCTTCCCAATGCCAAACTGCATATGAGGAAGTTACAATGGTATCTCAAAAATGTATGGACACAGCACTGCCAGGATCTGGACACTGTCATTCCAATAATACCTTGCATTCAAAAGGAATTTTTGTGGTGGGCTCAGGAATGTCACCTAAACAAGGGACTCTCTGTGACCCGCCAGAGGCGAGTCAAATTTTAACGACAGATGCCTCGGACACAGCTTGGGGAGCTCATCTAAACGGAAAGTGGATACAAGACAAGTGGCCTGTCAGACTACAGCATCTACATATCAACTTGAAGGAGATGTTAGCAGTCCAGTTTGCATTAATAGCTTTCAAGGATTTACTTCTTCCAGGGCAGGTGTTGATTCTAACAGACAACACAACTGTCATGTGGTACATCAACAAGCAAGGGGGAACACATTCTTATCTTCTATGCAGGCAAGCAATGATTTTGTGGGAGACTGCTCTCAGTTTACAACTAAGTCTTCAGGCAAGGTTTCTGCCAGGAGCACAGAACTCCTTAGCAGATATGTTAAGCAGACAAATCATGGATCCCCACGAGTGGAAACTGGATCTTCATGTATTTCAGAAATTGACAGTGTCCTGGGGAACTCCAGACATAGATCTGTTCGCTTCTCCACTAAACCACCAGCTGCCAAAGTTTTGCACAAAAGAGGTTTCATCCCACAGCTTGGAAAGTGGATGCTCTTTCTTTCAGTTGGAAAAATCTTCACGTGTATGCCTTTCCACCTCTGCCTCTCCTCCCAAAGGTACTTCTGAAGGTCAGACAGGACAAGCCAAGGATGATTTTGATAGCTCCAGATTGGCCTCGACAGCACTGGTACCCTTTACTGAGAAGTCTGGTACGGAAGCCTCCATGGCCTTTGCCTTTGATTCCACATCTGTTGTCCCAGGAGGACAGTCATTTGCTCAATGTCAAACTTCGCTCTCTTCACCTAACAGCCTGGCATATTCTGTTTTAAACCATAGAGGATCTCAACTTCCACAACAAGTTTTGAATGTGATTTTGGAAGCTAGAAGGCCTAGTAACAAGGAAAGTGTACGCAGATAAATGGAAGAGATTTTTGTTTTGGAGCTAAGGATTTGGATGTTTCTGAGCCTGATTTAAGTGTGGCTCTTCAATATCTTACTGAGTTATTAGACAAAGGTTTGTCTTTCTCTTCTATTAAGATTCATGCTGCAACAATTTCAGCTCACTACGACTGTGACCCACCATTGTTTTCTCATCCTTTGTTCAAGCAATTTCTTAGAGGGGCAAAGAATATAAGACCTCCACGAAGGGCTCCCACTCCTGCTTGGGATCTCAGTTTTGTGTTGGAGAAACTCACTCTACAACCTTTTGAGCCTGCAGCTACTGCTGAGTTGAAATATTTGTCATGGAAGACTGCTTTTTTGTTGGCCATTACCTCTGCAAGAAGGGTTTCTGAATTGCAGGCCCTTATGGCAGTTGAGCCTTTCTTAATTTTCCATAAGGATAGGGTATCTTTACGTACTAATCCTTCCTTTATGCCTAAAGTGGTTTCTAGTGTGGCTTTAAACCAAACTATTCATTTGCCTACTTTTTATGCAAATCCCCAAAATAAAGGGGAAAAGATTTTGCACACTTTAGATGTACACAGGCAGTTGGTATTATTTGGACAGAACTAAAGGGTTCAGAAAATCTCAGCAGTTATTAGTTTCTTTTGCTTTGTGCTCTCAGGGCAAGCCCGTGTCAAAACAAACTATTTCTAAGTGGATTGGATTTTGCATTGCTTTCTGTTATTCCCATCATGGCAAGGAGATTCCAGCTGGGATTAGGCCTCATTCCACTAGGGCTACTGCCACTTCAACAGCCTTTTTGAGGGGGGTGGCAACTAAGGATATTTTGGAGGCAGCCACTTGGAGTTCAGTGCATACCTTCTCTAGGCATTACCACCTTCCATTGTACTCTAAATCCAGGGCTGGTTTTGCCACTGCTGTGTTGCAGGGCATTTTGGCAGCTCCTGCTTCATCATAGTTTAGCCATCCTCCCTTACCTCTGCTTTGGGATTCTACCCAAGTGTTAGGACTGCAGCAATGTGAGATGAAGAACATAGTACAGTTTTGTACCTACCATAAATGTAGATGTTCGAAGATCCACATTGCTGCAGTCCAATTTACCCTCCCTCCTTCCCCTCTGTAGTTTGAGGTGGTTGTGTGGGTTGGGCTATCCATCAGAGGTATATTGTGTATTTTGTATATATTGTATATATTGTGCATATTTTTGGTGTTAGGTTGGTTGGTTGTTTAGCTGTTGTCTATGGGTTTTGACCTTTCTTTTTAGGGTCTTCTGACATCTGGGGCAAGAAAAGACTGAGGATATGACGTCGGTCATGCGCATTTGTACCCTGACGTTCTGATGTCAGTCAAATGCGCCCTGACCGACGTCAGCCTTATACTCTGATATTCGGGCCGACCGAGGGACAGCGGACTACCCAAGTGTTAGGACTGCAGCAATGTGGATCTTCGAACATCTACATTTATGGTAGGTACAAAACTGTACTTTTCTCTTAGCTGGGGATATCTGTTATGGTGTATCTGTTTATTGCTTACTTATTTGTCTGGAATCCTGTTTTTGTCTTCCAATTTGATTACAGCCTTCCTTGGAGGGCACCTGGCATCTGGGGCAAGAAACACTGAAGAAAATGGCGTCGGCTGATGCTTATATACTCCAGCCGCTCTGACGTCGGAGAGAAATGCGACATCAGCCGACGTCGGACCCAGACTTTGGAATCCGGCCGACCGAGGGCTGGACAACCCATATGTTATGACTGCAGTTGCATATCTATCGGACATCTACATTTATGGTAGGTACAAAACTGTACTTTTCCCTCCCTCCTTCCCCTCTGGAACAGGACTAATGGCTAACACCTCCTCATACAACCTGATTGGGGTATTCTTTTATGGTGTATTTGCTTGCAACTACTGTTTTTTGATTATACTGCATTGCATATTACATAAATTTATGTATTGCCTTCCTTCTGGGGGCACCTGACATCTGGAGCAAGAAAAACTGAAGAAAATGGCGTCGGCTGGTTCTTTTATACCCCTGTCGCACTGACGTCATGGAAGAAGCGACGACAACCGACGCCGGACCTAGACTTTGGAATTCGGCTGACCGAGGACCCGCCTGATGGCAGGAAAACCCATCTGTTATGACTGCAGCTGTATTAGCACTCGAACATCTACATTTATGGTAGGTACAAAACTGTACTTTCTCTGCGCTTCCCTTTGGCTTATCCACTGCTCCCAGTGTTTTCACAAAATGAGTGGCTCCCGCCATTGCTTTTTGCAGACAAAGAAATATTCAAATTTACCCATACTTAGATGACTGCCTGATTCAGGCAGACAGTCAGACAAAGCTGTTAAAGCACCTTATCTTTGTGAAGGACGTACTGACCTCTCTGGGGTATACTATCAACGAAAAGAAATCCACACTAGTACCCACGCAAAAGATTGTATTCCTGGGAGCAAGCTTGGCATCCCAGATGGCATTCCTTACACCAGAAAAACAAACCTACCTGACAACCTAATTCTGTCAACTAGCCACCAGACCCCAGTTATCTGCAAGAAAATCTTGCAAGCTCTGGGGTTCATGGCTTCTATGCATTCTACTCATTCCATATGCCAGAGTGCATATGAGGAAATTACACTGGTACCTAAAAAGCCTTTGGTGTCAACACTCCCAAGACCTGGAAACTCTTATACCAGTGATAACTTGCTTAAGGCAAGATTTCCTTTGGTGGGCAGCAGCATGGAACCAAAACAAGGGAATACCCTTCTCACAACCCCATGCCACCCAGACCCTCACCACAGAAGCATCAGACTATGCCTGGGGTGGACACCTGGATGGCAGGTACATTCAGAGCCAATGGAGCCGAAACCAAATACATCTCAGCCATGCAATTACACCTGCTAGCACAATTCCTGCCAGGCTCTCTAAACTCTCTGGCAGACAACTTAAACAGAAATCTTCTGGACCCACACATATGGCAGCTAGACCAAAAAACCTTCACCCTTGTAACCCAGAAATGGGGCACCCCGAAGGTTGACCTCTTCCCACTCCAACCATCAACTCAGCACCAGGGAACCTCACAGCAAGGCCTGGAAAGTGGATGCTCTATCCTTCCAGTCGGTTAACCTCTTGATCTATGCATTACCCCCTCTACCGCTCATTACAAGGGTACTGCTCAAAATAAGGGAGGAAAAAAACGAGGACAATCCTGATTGCCCCAGACTGTTCATGCCAGCACTGGTACCCTCTGGTGCGAAGCCTGTCACCACTGCCACCATGGCATCTCCCTCAGATCCCAACACTCCTGACTCAGAGGAATGGAGAATTCATGCACCCCAGTTACAGACCCTCAGTCTGGTAGCCTGGCTTATTCCCTGACCATTGTACAAGCTGCCAATCTAAGCAAACAAGTTCTAGATGTTATATGTGAGGCCAGATGCCCTAACACTAGAAGGTCTTATGCTGACATGTGGAAAAGGTTTTGCACCTGGATCCAGGCTAAGGGAGCCAGAACTCTACAGCCCTCCCTACCTCTCATCCTGGATCACCTGGCTGACCTACTGCAGAGGGGTCTATCCTTAAAATTCATGCCTCTGCCATGTCTGCTTATTTCAGCACAGAGCCACCTCTTTTCTCCCACCCTCTCATCAAATAGTTCCTAAGAGGGCATAAAGTAGATGCAGACCGTAAAGTACCAATAACTGAAACCCAAAAGAAATGATCAGGGCACACTGAAACCCAAAAGAAACAGTCCGGGCACACCGAAACCCAAAATAAATGGTCTGGGCACACTGAAACCCAAAAGAAACAGTCCAGGCACACTGAAACCCAAAAGAAACGATTTGTATGGAGTTTTGCATTTACTTGAATATTTAAATGGATTTGTATGGAGTTTTGTATTTACTCGAAAAAGCCCTGCATTAAGTCAGGGTGAAAGCGCTTGTGTTTAAACTTGTTTATTAACGTTTAAATTAAATTCTTCATTATAGCGGTTTCAGTGTTCCCGGACAGATGTCCTTCATGGATGCATCTGCAGTCATAACAAGTGGGTTGTCCTGTCGTCAGGCAGCCCTTCAGTCGGCCGGATTCCAAAGTCCGGGTCCGGCTTCGGCTGATGTCACACTCCACCCGACGTCATCTCTGTTGGTCTTCGGGTATAAAGGCATCAGCCGACGCCATTTTCCTCAGTCTTTCTTGCCGCGTTGCGCCCGAAGCAGAAGCTGTTCGCAAGTGCCGGTCGGTCGGATCCAGAGATTACTTCTACCGAATACTACTTCGAAGACTTCTAAAGCTAAGTAGCCCGTTGGGGACTCTTTCTTGCCTCAGCCGATGTCAGAAAAAGTTAACAATTGTTTAAACTGTGGGAAACAAATACCTCATAAAGATTTCCACTCTTACTGTCTGCCTTGTTTAGGCCCAGCCCACGACGTAGCAGCCTGTTCGGCCTGTGCTTCTTTCAACCGACGAACGCTTAGGCGTCGGTCGGAGTTTGCAGTACAGTTTTTCGGTTCTGATTTTGCGTACATTATGCCGTCGGATCCTCCGACTACCCAATCTAGCAAAAAACGCAAAGATAAAGACCGACACTGCGGTCCGCGGTTTCGCCGAAACCATGGTCAAGCAAATCATGAGTGTCTCGGTTTCGGCCGAAACCGAGAAAACTGAACAAAGTACAGCTGAACCTATTCCTTCAACTGAGGCCCCTGCTACAACTCTTGAAACGACTTCAGAAATTTTACCCACTACGGTGGTTGACTTATCAGACACCATCCCCTTGGATGTTTCTACCCCAGCACGTGGTGCTGCTAGGCCTCCAGCAGCCATGTCCATTAAGGCCTTCGCCAGGGCTAAAGCAGCCAAGACTACTAAAACAGTGCCTGTTAAACCACCCACATCCAGGCCCTCTTCTAGTTCTCAAATGCTTACTTTGGCAGAAGATTTAATTTCTTTAATTAGAGGATCTCAATCTCACCCAGACAGGGCCTCTCACGCCCCCGAGGAGAGACCTAGGGCAGAGCCCCCGAGCCAGTGTCCTCTGATGATTCTGCTGATGAATCAGACATAACTGACCAGCCAGAGGCTCCCTTCTCCAATTTTGAAGATTCTGATGCTGAAGAATCCATCCCAGCTGCTTCCCCACCAGAAGAATTCTCCTTTGGGGAAACCTTGCATGCCATGCGAGAACAGTTCCAATGGCAGCAACAGGATTTTTCAGACTCCAGGAAAAGACTTAGGACTTTTCTGCACCTCCCACAGCACAGGCCCTTAGCTATACCCCCTGTTCTCTCTGTGGTGGATGATGCTTTCAATGATGTTTGCTCCGCTCCAGATTCTTTACCCCAGCCCCTGCCAAACCAGACAGATTTTACAGGGTGCCAGATACTCATCACCACCTTTACAAGGCTCCACTTGCAGACCCAGAAACTATATCCCAGGGCCCCAAGGCAGTAGCCGACCATAGCTAAAACCCTATTCCTTCTGAAAGGGAAGCAAGGTCATTAGACAGATGGGGTAAAAGGTCTACACTTCAGCTACTCTCTCAGCTAGAGCTTTAAACTGTCAGTTTCACATGATACAATACCAAGAGTTTATGCTGGATCAGTTAACTAAAAAACTAACCACTGATGAATCTCTTGATAAGAAATATGTATTAGAGATGGTAAATAACATACAACAGATTAGCAACCATTCCTTAAAATGTGGCTATGATGCACTGGAGGCTTCATTTAGATCAGCCATGACAGGCACAGTGATAAGAAGGCATGCATGGCTAAAGGAACAAGCTTTACCGGATCATGTTAAAGCTAAGTTGCTAGATGCTCCTATGGACAAGACAAGTTTGTTTGGTACATCTGCCCAGCAGGTTATGAAGAAAATGGAAGAAAAGGCAAAATCTGTTCAAACTGTTAAAGATTTCTTGCAGGTTCAACCCCCAAGGTTTAGCAGGAACTGGCCTGCCAAAAATTGGTCCTTTCCTGACACCACAAAATTTCAAAGGGGCAGGAATAGACGCTCCAGAGGCAGAAACCAATCCAGAGGAGGTGCCTACAGAGGAAGACAGTGGCAAGGTAACAACAGAGGCACAGACACAGCCACTGCCACTACATCAACACAACCACAGTGACTTAACCCTAAATCCGCCTACCAGGGAACAAATAGCAGCTCCTCTAGGCGGAAAGTTAACCTTATTTTCAAAGAACTGGCACTACATAACAAAGGACAAGTGGATTTTACAAACCATAGATCAAGGTTACGGTTTCACTTCCACACTTTTCCAGTCAAAAGAGGAATGCCAAATCTACCTCCAAATCAAAAACAGAGGCTCTACGCCAGATAATGGAGTTAGCAAACATGAGAGCTGTGGAAAGAGTGCCAACAGCAGAGCAAGGAAAGGGTTCTACTCCAGACTATTCCTAGTTCCAAGAAAGGAAAAAGTTGGAGACCAATTCTCGACCTGTCCACCTTAAATACATACATCATTGTCCCAAAATTCAAAATGCTGACCCTACAGCAACTTCTTCCCATGCTGGGCAAGGAGTCTTGGCTGGTAACTCTAGATCTCAAGGAGGCATACCTGCACGTCCCCATTCGACCAATCTGCAGAAGATACCTCAGATTTCTTGCAGGATCAGAGCACTATCAATTCTCAGCATTGCCTTTTGGCTTATCTACTGCGCCCAGAGTATTCACAAAATGCCTGGCATCAGTAATCGCCCATTGCAGACTTCAGGGAATTCAAATTTACCCATACTTGGACGACTGCCTGCTACAAGGGGACAACAAAAGCAAGCTGACAACAGATTTACAAAGGGTCATTTACTTGCTACAAGCACTGGGCTACACAGTCAATTTACAAAAGTCAAGGCTGATACCATCCCAAACAAGGACATTCTTGGGCGCGGAATTGGACACAGTAAAACAAATGGCATTCCTGACTACAGAAAAACAAAAAGAACTGCCTCTATACTTCTTGGCACTAACAAAACTGAACAAGTTAACAGCAAGAAAAGTACTGCAGGCCTTGGGCTTCATGGCATCATGCATAATCTTGGTTCCATTTGCCAGACTACATATGAGAAAACTACAGTGGTACCTAAAGAATTTATGGTCCCAACACAGACACAGTCTAGAAACAGAAATCCCACTAATTCCATGCTTAAAACAGGAGTTCCTATGGTGGGCTCAGGCATGCCAGTCAAACCCAGGCCTACCCTTTCGCAGATGTCAAGCAAGCCAGACCATCACAACAGACGCTTCAGACCTAGGATGGGGGGCCCACATGCTGGACAAATGCGTGCAAGGATTGTGGACACAGGATCAACTCCAACTGCACATCAACCTAAAAGAAATGCTGGCAGTAAAACTGGCAATCCAAAAGTTCAAACCAGTTACAGGCAATATTTGTACCAGGGAAAGACAATACCCTAGCAGACATATTAAGCAGAACCACTTCGGATGCCCACGAATGGAAGCTTCACCCGGACATCTTCAAGACCATCTCAAAGAAATGGGGAATGCCACAGATAGACCTATTCGCATCACCTCTCAATCACCAGCTCAAAAAATTCTGCACAAGGACATTCCACCCATTAGCATGGAAAGTGGATTCTCTCTCTTTCAACTGGAAAGGCCTAACAGCATATGCATTCCCGCCTCTTCCTCTGATACACAAGGTACTACTGAAAATCAAGGAAGAACGTCCAAGGATAATCCTGATAGCTCCAAACTGGCCAAGACAACACTGGTACCCACTTCTGAGGAGCACGTCTCGGAACAATATGTGGACAATTCCCCTGATGCCCTTGATGTTAACGCAGAACAACTACAGCATCATACATCCAAACCTAAAAACCTTGCAACTGACTGCATGGAACATCACATAACAGCAGCTATTCCAGAACTTTCCCAAAGAGTTAAAGACATTATTCTTGAAGCACGCAGACCTTCAACAAGAAGGAACTATGCTGGAAAATGGAAAAGGTTTGTCATCTGGAGTACGGAAAGAGGAAAAGATGTGTCAAACATAGATATGCCTAACATTCTGGAGTATCTGGCCGAACTTCTTCATTCAGGCCTGTCCTACTCCTCCATCAAGATACATGCATCAGCTATTTCAGCAGAATACAGCTTTGATACACCTGTTTTTTCGCACCCTTTGCTCAGGCAATTCCTCAGAGGAATCAAGAATGTAAAACCTCCAAGGAAACCACCATTACCAGCTTGGGATTTAAACTTTGTGCTAGAAAAGTTGACACTAGCACCCTTTGAACCAGCAGCAACAGCAGACCTACAACACCTGTCATGGAAAACTGCTTTCCTACTGGCAATTACTTCAGCAAGGAGGGTTTCAGAACTACAGGCCTTAATGGCAGTGCAACCCTTCCTAATCTTCCACCAAGATAGAGTGTCCATGAGGACTAATCCTACATTTATGCCTAAGGTGGTATCCAGACTGTCTTTAAACCAGGCAATCCACCTACCTACCTTCTTTCCCAACCCACAAAACAGAGGGAAAAGAATACTGCATACCTTGGATGTACATAGACAGCTACGCTACTACTTGGACAGAACAAAAAATAGCAGAAAGACTGACCAACTTTTTGTAGCCTATGCAACAGGAAGGGAAGGAAAAGCTATTTCCAAACAGACAATCTCCAAATGGATAGGAAATTGCATACGCTTCTGTTACTCCTTCCATGGAAAACCAATTCCACAGAACATAAGACCTCACTCTACAAGGGCAACAGCCACTACCACAGCCTTCTTACGAGGAGTGGCAACCAAAGACATTATTGAGGCGGCTACTTGGACCTCCGTGCATACATTTGCCAAGCATTATAATTTGCCTCTATATTCCAGATCCCGAGCAGGGTTTGCCACTGCTGTACTGCAAGGGATCCTAAACACACCATAATCTATTTTTTATCCTCCTCCCCTAGTTGGCTATGGTATTCTACCCACTTGTTATGACTGCAGATGCATCCATGAAGGACATAGTACAGTTTTGTACCTACCATAAATGTAGATGTCGAACTGGATAGCATCTGCAGTCAGGATTACCCTCCCTCCATCCCTCTGTGGTACTCCTAGGGTGTTTACCCTTCTAATAGCTAGCTGTTGGGGAGTCTTTTATGGTGTATTTGTTTGTGTATATGTACATACATGCTTATTGTTGTGTTTACCTCTATCTATTTGGAAACATTGGCATCTATCCAAATTTTAGCCTGCAAGAGGGCTACTGGCATCTGGGGCAAGAAACACTGAGGAAAATGGCGTCGGCTGATGCCTTTATACCCGAAGACCAACAGAGATGACGTCGGGTGGAGTGCGACATCAGCCGAAGCCGGACCCGGACTTTGGAATCCGGCCGACTGAAGGGCTGCCTGACGACAGGACAACCCACTTGTTATGACTGCAGATGCTATCCAGTTCGGACATCTACATTTATGGTAGGTACAAAACTGTACTTTTCTTTTGGTTTCAGTTCCTAAGAGGGGCTAACAACTTGAGGCCACCTAGAAGAGCACCTACCCTATCTTGGGACCTTAACTTTGTTTTGGAAAAACTCACCCTGCCCCCCCCCCCTTTTGAACCAGCAGCATCAGCAGAGTTAAAGTTCCCCTTATGGAAGACCGTCTTGCTTCTGGCCATCACTTCAGCTAGAAGAGTATCCGAGCTGCAAGCACTAATGGCTGTAGAGCCCTTCATCATTTTCCATGCTGACAGGGTCTCCCTCAGGACTAACCCATCCTTCATGTCAAAAGTAGTGTCCGGTGCGGCTCTCAACCAATCCATTCATTTGCCCACCTTCTTCCCAACCCACAAAACAAGGGGAAAAGGATTCTGCACTCTCTAGATGTGCACAGACTGCTCAGAATCTACCTAGACAGGACTAAATCATTTAGGAAGACTGATCAATTGTTAGTCAACTTTGCTACAGGAGCAGAGGGCAAGGACATATCCAGACAAACCATTTTCAAATGGATAGCACACTGCAGCCATTTCTGCTACAAGCAGCATGGGACCCCCCCCCCCAAGGGGTCAGGACACATTCTACCAGAGCAACCTCCACCTCTGCAGTTTTCCTCATAGGGGTCCCCACCAGGGGCATCCTGGAGACTGCAACATGGACATCTGTTCATACCTTCACCAAGCATTACCACCTGCCTATCTTCTCCAAATCCAGGGCAGGCTTTGCCACAGCAGTCTTGCAGGGCATCCTAGACAGCCCCCAGTCTTCTTGACTGCCTCCACCCTTTTCTTCAGCTTTGGGAATCAACCCAAATGTGATGACTGCAACAGTGAAACACGAAGAACATAGTACAGTTGTGTACACTTGTCGTAAATGCAGATGTTCCGAGTGTATTCACTGTTGCAGTCCAGGTTTCCCTCCCTCCATCCCCCTTGTCTCTGTCTGTCTCTCTCTTTCTCTCTCTCCGTCTTTACAAGGATGTTTTGGTATTTACTTTCTACTGGTGGTGTTCTTCCACCATAACCTATCTCCCTCTTGGGGGATCCTGACAGGGCAAGAAAAACTGATGTAATAGCGTCGACTGCTTTAATTTATAACATTGATGACCTGACGTCAGTCCTGGAGCAACGGCAGCTGACGCAGAAATGCTAAACCTCTGGTATTCTGGCCGACTGAGGGTTACCCTGGCAGTGATAACCCCAAATGTAATGACTGCAACAGTGAATACACTCGAACATCTACATTTATGGTAAGTGTACACAACTGTACTTTGCTAATTTCCACAAAGTCACTTCCATCTGATAAAGATAGCAGAACTGTGAAAAGACTGGGTAAGAATCCTTGCTTTAAGGGCTGTCAATTATCACACCCATATGTCAGGATATATTTTGGCTCTTCTTTCTCAGGCTTATCAGGTAATTTCTGACCTTTCTGCTCTCTCCTTGTTAGGAACTTCATTTTCATGTGGCTCACCATTTTAAGTGCAGTTATGATGCAGCAGATGCTTCTTTTAGAGCTGCTGCTTTTGGTTCTGTGATGAGGAGATATTCCTGGCTTCAACCTTTGCCTGATATTATAGCTAAGTTGATAAATGCTCCTCTGGATAGCAAGCACTTATTTGGTGCGGCTACTGCTGATTTGTTTGTCTCTTCAGGATAAGGGCAAGGCTTTACTGGAACTAAAACATGTTTTTGTCTCCCCTCTGGCTAAATTTCAAAGGAATTACCCTAATAAGCCGGCCTTTGTTCATGGGCAGTCTCACCCTCCTCCTAAGGGTAAAAAGGGTGGAAAATGGACTCTTCCTGCTAAAGCTACCAAGACTCCTGTGACACACAAATCTCTTTCCTAACAAGCCAGGTGCTGTCTGACTGTCATGTTCTTCTTTCTGTTCATCTTTATCAGTTTGGTTTTCATATTAGGCCTCCCAGAAGCCTGTCCCTCCTCCCTGATATCTTAATTTTGTTTTGGAAAAATTGACTCTGGCTGTTTTTGAGTCTGCAGCTTCACCTTCCTTACAGCATTGTTCTAGGAAGACTGTACGTTTGTTAGCCCTTACTTCTGCCAGGTGGGTGTCTGAGCTTCAAGCCCTTATGGCTTGTTCTCCTGTTTTGGTGTTTCATAAGGACACGGTGTCCTTGCGTTACTAATCCTAATTTTATGTCCAGGATGGTGAATGAGTTGTCCCTTAATCAGTCTGTTCATTTGCCCACTTTTTTTGCTTCTTCACAATCTACTAGTGAGAAGGTGCTGCACACGTTGGATGTGCAGATAACTCAAATTTTATTTGGATAAGACTAAGACTTAGTAAATCCGATCATGTAGGATTGACTGTTTCCAAGCAAACTATTTTTTCTTGGATGTCTAAAACAATTTATTTTTGTTATTCCTTTTATGGCAGGAACCTTTCTTCTCTGTTGAGGCTCGTTCTACTAGGGCTCTGGCTTCTTCTGGTGACCCCCAAAAAAATTTTGGATACTAACTCTATTCTTGAGACAGCTACCTGGAGTTCTGTGCATACATTTACTGAACAATACAAGTTTGATGGAATTTCCAGAGCAAGAGCTGGTTTTGCTAGGGCCATTCTTCACATGTTCCTAGAGGGCTGTGCTAGTCCTTCCTCTTCCCAAAATTCTTCCTGAGGTTTGGCACTTTCCCTAATGTAAAGAATGCTGCAACAGTGAAATGTCAGGACGTAGTACAGTTGTGTAAGAAATTACTGTAACGATAGATGTTCTCCTCTTCACTGTTGCAGTATTCCCTCCCTCTCTCCTTTTTCCTGGTTCTTTTCTCTTCTGGATGTACCTGTTACTCTACTCCTTGGTCTGGCATTCCTACTGGGGTTCTCATTTCTGAGGATGGTACGTTCGGATGTCATCTTTATGCCCTACACCATATGCAGGGAGCATATGAGTGACATACAGCGTACCTTAAGCAACCTAAAGGCTTTGGTATAATGTCAGGACATGGAGCCGCCCTTGGCAGGGGATCCCTATTGTAAGGAATACTACAGCAGTGAAGAGAAGGTCATCTACCATTATGGTAAGTTACTTTCCTGTGGTACAGGGTTTGATTCCATCAGCCCACATTTGTCTATTGTGTGACCTTGAGCAACACATTTAAGCCAGACAACTCTCCTGGATCACACCTGAAAAGAGACTGTATCTCCAGTAGGCCTACCTCGTTAAAAAAATGGGTATTAACTTTTATTAAATGGCAATACTTTGCCACATTCTGTGGTATCTAACAACCTTAAAAATACAATCTCAGAGCCTATATAATCCAAACAGTTGTTGAAACATATTACAATTAATGTTGTTTGTGTGAATAGTAAAGTAATATCTTGCAATATATCTATGCTAGAGTTTACCCTTTCCCACTAATGTGCTGTGAGCATCTTGGCAAAACTTACCACTTTGTGATGTGTACAGTTCAAGTAGAGCTGATATGTTTCTCAATCCATTCTGCTCCATGAATCGTCTGCCGAGTACTCTGTCCTATTTCCATTCGTTGTCTGTCTTTCTTGCACTTTCGGTATCTCTAACGGTCTTGATCTCCTCTCGATCCATGTGCAAACTATACTAAGAATTGTAATATAATTCTTTGAAAAGTTTTTGGGCTGGTAACATTTTGACCTTTGAGAATCCTGGTGACGCTTTTCAAAAGATCAGAGTTGCAGGAAATGTCAATGTGTATTTGATTTTTATTCATTTATTTTTTTTGGTCACATTATTTCAGTGCTTTCAAAAAAATCAAACTTAAAGATACCTACCACATGCTCCAGCTGTCAAGATCTGGTGCTCTATATAAAGACCATTTGGAGAGCAAATACTTTTATTTTTTTGCCACTACAGGGCTGTACTTCAGGACCCATGGAACTGTCCATCAGCAAGTGATCCTTCGAGGTTGGGCAGATAAGTCCCCTGTTGCAGAAAACCTTCCACTATGAAATAGTGTTTAGCTAGAAAATGTATCTTTTTTAATGATTGTCATTGCATTTGTAAAGGAATTTATGCGCGAATGTGTAAGTGAACATTTTGTGTGACAGTCTACCTTCTGACTGAAATTTTAAATCGGGTGTTGTGTATTTGGAACAAGGTACTGTGCTTGTGGGGGCCTCAGTGGTTTACTTATCTCAGTAGCACTTGTTCAAGTAAAGTCTATGGATGCCCTTTGCTGTCTTGGCCAGACTGCACTGTCCAACTTCAAGGTCTTGTTATGTGCTTATCAATGGAGCAATTGCTAGTCTCCACAGTAACGTCTTGTCTCCATGAGAAAAAGAAGGGTGTCAGACTGGTTCCTGTTTGGACTCTGCCACTGGTAGGTGACTGCTGTGGCCACTTGTTCCTCAGACTGCTCATCTTTTCTCCCATCTTCCTTGGTGTTGTAAATACAGCCACCAAAGACCTGGGGATAGCCATGGCTTCTGTGGCTGTAGGGATGCCCTTGGTGAGTAAGAGAGAGCCACTCTAAGCCTCAGGAGGAGGAGGAGGAGGAGGTGAATGTTCTTCCAGCATCTACTAACTACTGGAGAAAAACTCCTCTCAAGTCTATCCGAGTGACGCCTCCAGGTGCATCTGCAGTTAACTCCTACTGGTGCCTCTAGACATCGAATATTGCTTGTTCATATTTGCATGAATAATTCCAAAACCATGCTATGTATAAGCTTTTAAAAGATTTTGTTTTAAAGCGTACCCGATGGCAAACTCAACTGTATTAATACTTGACCTCTGTCTGGTGCAGGTCAATAGGTATTAGCTGTTTTTTTATGATATTGATGTATATAGATACAATTTTCACAATTTTCTAAATATCTCGGTAACCAGGCAACACAGACAGAACTCCTTAGCTTCATGTGAAAGCTCCCCGCTAGATGAATAAAATGCTGCTGTGACAGTATGTGTGTAACTTGAGTGGTTGCTGAGATATTCTAAGTTGTTTACAAAATATTACAAATGTAATAGTGACTGTGTTTATTGTGACTTACAAAGTTCATATTAAGACCTAGAATCTAAAGAATACTGCTACTATAAAAATAGTTTGTGCTGAAGAGTTTGATATTTTTACTACTTTCATAACCCCTGTGGTTCCACAAATATGAACATTTGTTTGAAATGTAACGGCAACATTTGATTTTGTCAAAAGGCTTAGGCTCCGTCCATTGGAAGTTAAAGTGCAAACTTCCTAAGCTCCATTGGAGTGAGTTAAGATATAAAACTACTAGTGCAAACACTTTCATGCAAAAAATACTAAGATTTCCTGACTGTGTCACATACTTGAGAGCCTCACAAGTTTCTTCTCATTGTATGTAAATCATCTTTGGGAAAAGAGAATGCAAGTTTTCCTAACCTCTTCTAACAGCTATTGTTATATTGAGTAGACTGGTTACCCCTTTTTAACAGCAGCTTCTGTTCTAGACTTTCTTTTTCAGAGCTGGTGTTTCACTTGGCTTTCCTGTCCCATTTTTCTTTGAACTCTCTTGTGAAACCTTGCTGAGGAAGGTAGACCAAGCTCTGCATCTTACTCTTGTTTCCATTCGCTCCCAAGGTGTTTGCTCCCAGTACTTTACACTTTGCTAATTTCCAGCAGTAAATTCCACCTCCCACTTTCCTATTTTCTATACTCCAACTTGCAGACATATCTGTTGGTAAAGTCTCCTTTTACTGTACCCAGGCTGCCGTGGTTCTTAACGTACTTTGTTACTTTTCACTGTAATACTGTGCACAGCTGCTATTTTCCTCAAGAAGCTTCATACAAAGTTATATTCTGTTTGCATATCTTGACCCCCCCCCCCAATTTCATTTTTTAGATCAGGTAATCCTAACCACCTTGCTTTAAAAGGAGAATCACCTTATCCACCTAACTGCTACCCCCCCCCCCCCAAACAAATTTCTTTGTCATCCCCAGTTTCTCCTTTGGTTGATTAAAAATGTGTCTGACCTATGTATAAGACCAAGAGGACTAAAAACATTTTTGCTGCTTGTATCTTGCTATTCATATTCGTAATCAGCAGCTTCCAGTTTTTGTGTTATCTTTTAGTTTTTTCCAGTATATCCTTAGCTGCCATAAAAGTCCTTTTAACCCTTATACCTAAATATTTCATCTTTAGTATCCCCATAATTGTGGGTATTGGTGAACCAAGTCATGCTTAAATATATAGATTACCGCTATAGCCTTTGTTTATCTTCCTTTATTTTATGTCCTGAAAACACATTAAGCTTTTTCTGGATTTATCAAGTATAAAATTAGTTGGGTTTTTTTGCCAGTGATATTTTCTTGAGTACCATGCCAATTTTATCCTTGATTTTGAGACTCCCTTTTTTTTATATAGTTTCATAGATTAATAGTAGACCAGCTGCCTTTGAGGGCCATTTTAAGCCTAGCCAGTTACCCCATGTGAGAATCGAACCCTGCACAATCTTCTACCCAACTCTTAATGACAGCAGCTCTAAATGTAAAGTAAGTAGCAGTGAGGAAAGAAGGCATCCTTGCCTGGTTATTCTGCACAAACACGGCTTGTCCGAGAGGAACGTCAAACCTCAAGTCATGCCTCTGATCAGTCATAAATGTTAACAATATCCTGTTCGTGTATGTAAATCCTACTTCTGCCCTATAAAATCCCAGCTGACTGAGTCCTTTTTCTGCATCAGACCCCCCAGTAACTAGTGTTTTTTGCTCAGTGCTCCCCTCTTGATCATTATTCTTCTGTTAATGTTAAGTGACTGCTTCCATTCTACAAAACAACATTGATCAATATCTTTTGGTCACACCTTTTCTGTTGTCTTGGCTGTATACTCATAAACAGTGTCTAATTATGGTTTAAAATTCAAATGGGTCTGTATGAAGCTGGGTCTAAAGGGTCATTACCCTCTTTGGGTAGTATAGCTCCATAACATTTTTTTTTCCAAAATACGGTTTACCCCCCCCCCCCCTAAAATATTGTTAAGCTAAAGCTTCCAGATATTTATCACTTTCTTCCCCTCATAAACTGCAATTCCCACAGGAATGCCAACTGTTTTTGAGACTTCTATTTTGATTATATATGTCAGTTTCTTGGTTATTAATTGTCAAACTTTATCTTCCTTTAACCTCAGTGTATTCAAGGCTTCCATAAATATTTATATCTGTGCCTTTTGTTGATTTTTCCCATTCCTTTGCATTATACAGATTTTTCATAAAAGTTCCCAAATATCTCTTATTGCCATAGGTTCTGTGGTTATTTTTCTTGTCATGAGCTCCCTAAGTTTGTAGCAATCTCTTCTACTTTCTGTGGCCTGAATTTTTGTGTCAAGAGTTTTTGTGCTCTGGAGTTGGGAAAAAAAAACTTGCTTGACAGCAAATTTTCTAAAGTCCTACGTGCTATCCAAATACACCCTTTAAGTACTCCTTTAGCTCTCTGCAGTTGTTCTTGTTCTGCGAGACTCCCTTTCTGCAATATTTTGAACTTTGTCAACCCCTTTAAATAATTACTATTGCTTCTTCCCCATCTCCCTATATTTTATTTTTGCCATGTTAAACTGTTTTTATTTTACCCACTCACTATCTGGCCTTTATGAAGTAATTTCTGTCACTCTAGTAGCTGTCAGATCGCATCCACTGCCCATTCTTAAAATTCCCAGAGAAGTAAGGAAGCACTAATGTTTCATTTTTACATCTCAACTCTGCATCTTTATCTTAGTTTTTATTTGTACATGATGTGACATAGTTATTGAATGGGTCTTGAAGCTTTTAGTTAAATACACCATCCTTCCCTTACATGTATGCTTGTGTGAGATATAATTTCTATCCACTGTAGTCCGGTTGTTGTATCTTAGGGACTAATATACTGAATTCCCATCTTCAGTGCTAGATATTCTCATATATTTCAGAAATCTACACCTTTTTATTATATTTTCCCTTCTAGGTTCCCGATATGTCCTCTCTGTTGTAAGTCAGGTTCCAGTCCCCACCCCATAAATAAACTTCCCTACTGAAAGCTCATTTATTTCCATAGTCTTTTTTAAGGTCCATAATAGTAGCTTAAGGTGGAGTGTAAATACATGCCAGTTGAATTCTTCTCCCCTGCTAACCCTTGACTACCAAAAATCTGCTGCTATTGAATTTTCATTTTCTGTAACTGTTTGAAACTCTGTCACTGTACTACTCCATTATCTTTTCCCTGATACTCTGCTGAATATCCATCCTGAAATCCTTTTTGTCATACTTGATGTTCTTCGTTCCCCATTGCTGCAGTCCTTACTATTGGGTAGTCCGCTGTCCAGTCGGCCCGAATACCAGAGTATATGGCTGACGTCGGTCAGGGCGCATTAGACTGACGTCAGTACGTCAGGGTACTAATGCGCATGACCGACGTCATATCCTCAGTCTTTTTTGCCGCATGGTCCGATGCAGAAGCAGTTTTGCGAGTGCAGGTTGGCGTTCTGAAATATTTCCGAAACCGGAGTTTCAGACCGAATCAGAGTTGGCTAAGTACCCCGTTGGGGAACATTTTGTTTTTTTCTTGCCTCAGTATTTAACCGGATGTCAGAAGTGAATAACTGTATTTCTTGTGGGAAACAGATACCTCATAGGGATTACCATACCTTGTGTATACCTTGTTTAGGGCCTGAGCACGACGTTGTTGGTTGCCGCTCTTGTGCTAGGTTTAACAAACGCACTATTAAGAGGAGGTTAGACTGTGCCAGGTTAGTGTTTGGGAAGCGTTGCAATTATAAAATGCCGGCGGATGCTCCGGCCCGCTTCGTCAAGAAGCGCAAGGACAAAACAGCGAAGCCTAGGGTTGATGAACCGGCAGTCCCGGACGTCGGTTCTTTAGAAGGCTCAGTGGAGCCAGAGGTTTTGCCAGGAGTTTCTATGGAGTCTCAGGCAGAAACTTTACTGTTACAGGATGTGCCTTCTCAGGAGGTAGGCCAGGCTGAGGGGGCTTCGCAGGTAACTGTTCTTCCCTCTCTTCCCAAGGTAGTTAGAGCCTCTCCTTCTGTTGCTAAAACTTCTTTGAGGGGTAGGCCAAGTTCAGCTTCAGTGGGGCTTCTCCTAGCATTTCGGGTTCTGTACCTAAGAAACATATGCTTAAAATGGCAGAAGATTTGATTTCTATGATTAGAGGTTCTATGCCCCCTCCTGATAAGAGGCCCAGGGTGGAACCGGAGTTTGATAGTTTTGAACAGTGTTCAGAGGCTTCTGAGTCTTCTGTGGAAGATTTGCAGGAGTATCCTCCTTATTCTGATTCTGATGTGGATGATTCCACTCCTACAGCTTCTCCTCCTGAGGATTTCTCATTTTCAGAGACTCTGCATTCCATGAGGGAGCACTTTAAATGGGAAGGCCAGGATTACTCTGATTCCAGGAAAAGGCTTAGGGAATTCTTGTTTTACCCCAGCATAGGCCCTTAGCTATACCTCCTGTGTTGAATGTGGTGGAAGATGTTTTGCAGAGGCTTCCCTGAACCCTGACTCTTTGCCTCCTGCTCCTGTTAAACCCGATAGGTACTATAGGGTGCCTGAAGCTCATAAGTATTTGTTTAAGAGTCCTAGGGCGGACCCAGAAACTGTTTCTCAGGGGCCTAAAGGTGTTAAGGCCTCTGTGGTTAAAAATCCTGTTCCCACTGATAAAGAGGCAAGGGCTTTGGATAGGTGGGGAAAGAAAGTGTATACTTCTTCCACTCTAGCCATGAGAGCGTTGAATTGTCAGTTTCACATGCTAAAATATCAAAATTATCTCCTTTCACAATTGAAATCTAAGGTGGATGCTTTGGCGGAAGGTATTGAGTGTAAAGAGTTGCTGGATTTGGTTCATGTGTCTGAACAAGTGGGTAAGCATTCTTTGCAATGTGGTTTTGATGCTGTACAGGCCTCCTCGAGGGTGGCTGCCACTAGTTCTGTTCTTCGCAGGCATGCCTGGTTGAGGGATCAGAATTTAGCTGAGCATGTTAAGACAAGGATTTTGGATGCTCCTTTACAGTCTGATGTGTTGTTTGGTTCGCCTGTGGAAGCAGTTTTAAAGAAAATGGAGGACAAAGCTAAGTCTATGCAAACTGTTAAAGATTTTTGCAGGTGCAGCCACCAAGTTTAGTAGAAATTGGCCTGCTAAGGGGTGGACATATCCTGCTTATGATTCCCAGTCTAGGGGTAGGTCTAGACGTGGTAGGGGCAGAGCTCAAGGTTCTTTTAGGCCTAGAACAGGAGTTCACCTGCTCAGACTTCTGGTGAGGGCAGGGGTCAGTCCTTTCGTAAACAGACCCAATGACCTGCCTTTTCAGCTGCCAGTAGATTCTCGCCTGGTAGCTCCTTTGGGAGGAAGACTGTCTCTTTTCAAAGGAAATTGGGATTTAATTACTCAAGACAGATGGGTGTTGGATATCATTCACCACGGTTACAGGTTTTATTTCCATACAATGCCTCCTTTCAAAGGCATGCCAGACGTTCCTCCTCCACAAAGAAAAGAGGCTCACAAGCAAATTTCTCAGTTACTCCAGATGGGGCCATTCAGCCAGTTCCTGTATCAGAAAGGGGCCTAGGATTTTATTCTCGCCTGTTCCTAGTACCAAAGAAGGGGAACACGTGGAGACCAATTTTGGATTTATCTCTCCTCAACACTTATCTGGACATTCCCAAGTTCAAGATGTTGACGTTACAACAGCTTTTACCTCTGCTGGGCAAAGATCACTGGATGGTAACTTTAGATCTCAAGGAAGCTTACCTTCATGTGCCTATACGGCTAAGTTGCAGGAAGTATCTGCGGTTTCGAGCTGGAAATTCTCATTATCAGTTCTCTGCATTGCCCTTTGGCTTATCTACTGCCCAGAGTATTCACAAAGGTTCTGGCTCCAGTGATAGCTTACTTCAGGCTACAAGGAATTCAAATCTATCCTTACTTGGACGACTGCCTGATCCTGGCTCAAGAAAAGGAAGACCTTCTACAGCATCTGGAATATGTTATAGCAGTGCTAAGATGCCTAGGGTATTCTGTGAACGAAATAAAGTCCAGTCTAGTACCCTCTCAAGACATGTGCTTTCTGGGTGTGAGACTGAATACAGCAGCCCAGATGGCCTTTTAACCCCGGACAAACAAAAGAGTCTATCACTTTACTTCCATCAACTATCTCATCAGTCCGTGCTGACTGCAAGGACAGTCCTTCAAGCATTAGGGTTCATGGCATCTTGTATTCTGGTGCTTCCCAATGCCAAACTGCATATGAGGAAGCTACAATGGTATCTCAAAAATGTATGGACACAGCACTGCCAGGATTTGGACACTGTCATTCAAATAATACCTTGCCTTCAAAAAGAATTTTTGTGGTGGGCTCAGGAATGTCACCTAAACAAGGGACTCTCTGTGACCCGGCCAGAGGCGAGTCAGATTTTAACGACAGATGCCTCGGACATTGCTTGGGGAGCTCATCTAAATGGAAAGTGGATACAAGACAAGTGGCCTGCCAGACTACAGCATCTACATATCAACATGAAGGAGATGTTAGCAGTCCAGTTTGCATTAATGGCTTTCAAGGAGTTACTTCTTCCAGGGCAGGTGTTGATTCTAACAGACAACACAACTGTCATGTGGTACATCAACAAGCAAGGGGGAACACATTCTTATCCTCTATGCAGGCAAGCAATGATTTTATGGGAGACTGCTCTAAGCTTGCAACTAACTCTTCAGGCAAGGTTTCTGCCGGGAGCACAGAACTCCTTAGCAGATGTGTTAAGCAGACAAATCATGGATCCCCATGAGTGGAAACTGGATCTTCATGTATTTCAGAAATTGACAGTGTCATGGGGAACTCCAGACATAGATCTGTTCGCTTCTCCACTAAACCACCAGCTGCCAAAGTATTGCACAAAGGGGTTTCATCACACAGCTTGGAAAGTGGATGCTCTGTCTTTCAGTTGGAAAAACCTTCATGTGTATGCCTTTCCACCTCTGCCTCTTCTTCCAAAGGTACTATTAAAGGTCAGACAAGACAGGCCAAGGATGATTTTGATAGCTCCAGATTGGCCTCGGCAGCACTGGTACCCACTACTACGGAGTCTGGTAAAGAAGCCTCCATGGCCTTTACCTCTGATTCCTCATCTGTTATCTCAGAAGGACGGTCATCTGCTCAATGTCAAGCTTCACTCTCTTCATCTAACAGCCTGGCATATTCTGTGTTGAAACACAGCAGGTCTCAACTTCCTCAACAAGTTTTAAATGTGATTATGGAAGCTAGAAGACCTAGTACAAGGAAAGTGTACAGAAAAATGGGAGAGATTTTTATTTTGGAGTACAGCAAAGAATTTGGAGATTTCTGAGCCTAATTTGAGTGTGGCTCTTCAATATCTTACTGAGTTATTGGACAAAGGTTTGTCCTTCTCTTCCATTAAGATTCATGCTGCAGCAATTTCAGCTCACTATGATTGTGACCCACCATTGTTTTCGCATCCTTTGTTCAAGCAGTTTCTTAGAGGGGCAAAGAATATAAGGCCCCACGTAGAGCTCCTACTCCTGCTTGGGATCTCAATTTTGTGTTGGAAAAACTTACTCTACAACCTTTTGAGCCTGCGGCTACTGCTGAATTGAAATACTTGTCATGGAAGACTGCTTTTCTGTTGGCTATTACTTCTGCAAGAAGGGTGTCTGAGTTGCAGGCCCTTATGGCAGTAGAGCCCTTTTTGATTTTCCATAAGGATAGGGTATCATTACGTACTAATCCTTCCTTTATGCCTAAGGTGGTTTCTAGTGTGGCTTTAAACCAAACTATTCATTTGCCTACTTTTTATGCAGACCCCCAAAATAAAGGGGAAAAGATTTTGCACACTTTGGATGTACACAGGCAATTGCGTTATTATTTAAGCAGGACTAAGGATTTTAGGCAGTCTCAGCAGTTGTTCGTTTCTTTTGCTTTGAGTTCGCAGGGCAAGCCTGTGTCAAAACAAACTATTTCTAGATGGATTGGCTTTTGCATTGCATTTTGTTATTCCCATCATGGCAAGGAGATTCCAGCTGGGATTAGGCCTCATTCCACTAGGGCTACTGCCACTTCAACAGCATTTCTAAGGGGGGTGGCAACTAAGGATATTTTGGAGGCAGCTACTTGGAGTTCAGTGCATACTTTCTCTAAGCATTATCACCTTCCTATCTACTCTAAGTCTAGGGCTGGTTTTTGCCACAGCTGTTTTGCAGGGCATGTTGTCAGCTCCTACTTCATTATGATTTGCCAGCCTCCCTTACCTCTGCTTTGGGATTCTACCCAATAGTAAGGACTGCAGCAATGGGGAACGAAGAACATAGTACAGTTTTGTACCTACCATAAATGTAGATGTTCGAGGATCCCCATTGCTGCAGTCCAATTTACCCTCCCTCCTTCCCCTCTGTGTTTGGGGGTGGTTGTGTAGGTGAGGTTACATGCTGATATTTTTGTATATATTCTTGTATATATTGTACATATTTTTGGTGCAGGTATTTTGGGCCTTGTCTTTCTAGGGTCTTCTGACATCTGGGGCAAGAAAAGACTGAGGATATGACGTCGGTCATGCGCATTAGTACCCTGACGTACTGACGTCAGTCTAATGCGCCCTGACCGACGTCAGCCATATACTCTGGTATTCGGGCCGACTGGACAGCGGACTACCCAATAGTAAGGACTGCAGCAATGGGGATCCTCGAACATCTACATTTATGGTAGGTACAAAACTGTACTTTTGTGCGCACATTTCCGTTCAGATGTGCTTCCTGCAGCACTGTTTGTACTCTGTACCTTATAATATTATTGTACTCTTGATTTTTTTTGTTGTTTATACTTTTGCATTTCATGTTAATGCTGACAAGGCAGCAATTCTGACGAAAAGCTATTACTCCCACATATTGTACAACAGTTCTTTTGAATATTCCAACTTTGTAGCTTACATACACAGACTGGCAGGCTGGTCTTGAAAGTATTTTTCTTTTCATCTGTTTAAATCTGTGTCACACTTTCTAGGGTTTTCACTTCAATAAAACATTCAAGAAGTTAAAAACTAAATATATTTTCAACCCCCAACCCCTTTTAACTTGCAGCAAATGCAAAAAATATGTGCACTTTCTGAAAATGGTTTACTTTTTCCAAGTAGGAGTAGTTGTCCCACATACAGTTACACCCGTAGACATTAGCATCATTAACCTTAAATTTATAACAGGTAAAGTGGGTGTCATAGCCTTTGTTTCCACTTGCACAGGCTATCTGTTCTTTTCCCTCCAACCCCACTGCCCATGTCATACAACTTGTATGCTTTCAGTAAATGTTTAAAGTTTTTAGAAAGTGTGCAGTGGCTGCCCTTAAGTAAACCGAGTTGAGCACTGTTGTAGTTAATGCATTCAAGTACCAAGATTGCTAGAGAGGTGACTATTTGTATAACTGTTCACTTCCCATAATTTCAGAGGTATATAAGAGGCATCCGATGCCATTTTCTTCAGTCTTTCTTGCCGCGCGGTGCCCGAAGCAGAAGCAGTTCGCAAGTGCCGGTCGGCCGACTCCTGAGATTTTCAAATCGAATTTCAGGCCGAAGTCTTCGATAAAGCTAAGTACCCCATTGGGGAACCTTTTCTTGCCTCAGTCCGATGTCAGAAAAAGTTAACAATTGTATTTCTTGTGGGAAGCAAATATCTCATAAGGACTTTCATTCTTATTGTATTCCTTGCCTAGGCCCAGACCATGACTTCACAGGTTGTTGGTTTTGTGCTAGGTTTAATAAACGAACTATTAAACGTCTGTTTGATTTCATCCTGCATTACTTTGGTAGGAAATTTAATTATACCATGCCGTCGGAGCAACTGATGACCGGCATGCATAAAAAACGCAAGGATAAGGACAGGCAGCCGAGACCCAAACCAAACTCCGAGGCCTCTGCTGGGCCAGTTGCTGGTTCTCCGGTTTTCAGTGAGGTGCCTACACAGCCCCTGACGACCGCTGATTTAGAACCTCAAACAGCTTCCGATTCCCAAGCGGAGATTACTAGGCCGCTGCAGCCTTCATCTCTAGCCCTTTCTGACTCCAGAGCAGAAGGATATTCCGGTGCAGCTGAAACGCCTTCAGTTGCAGAAGGTGCCTTCAGACCGACTACACTCACTGTCAAATCTTATGCTAAGCTGAAATCTCCTTTAAAAATAAAAGGCTGTACAGCAGTCTCCAGTACAAGGCCCCATGCCTAAGAAACAGATGCTTAAGATTGCTGAAGATTTAATTCAGGGCAAATTGTCTACAGATCAAAGGCATCTGCATATCAATCAAGAAGAAATGCTAGCTGTACAGAATGCCCTAACAGCTTTCAAGGACCTCCTTCATCCAGGACAACTCCTAATAAAGACGGACAACACCACAGTAATGTGGTACATAAACAAGCAAGGGGGCACTCACTCCTACCATCTCTGCAGACAAGCAATGACCTTGTGGAACACAGCACTGACCTACCAAGTTCACCTACAAGCATAATTCCTGCCAGGAAAGAAAAACACATTGGCAGACGACCTAAGCAGAAACATCATGGATCCTCACGAGTGGAGACTAGATCCACAAGTATTTGCAATGATAACTCAGAAATGGGGACGCCCAGACATAGATCTGTTTGCCAACCCCCAAAACTACCAACTTCAAATATTTTGCACAAGGACAGCCCACCCACTAGCTTGGAAAGTGGACGCCCTCTCATTCCGTTGGAAAACATTGACAGTGCATGTCTTTCCTCCACTGCCTCTTCTAGCAAAGGTGCTGCTGAAAGTCAGATTAGAGTGGCCACAAATGATTCTCATTGCTCCAGACTGGCCACGCCAGCACTGGTATCCAGTACTAAGGAATATGGCCCACGGCCCACCATGGATTTTGCCTCAAATTCCTCACCTGCTCACTCAGCAAAACAATCAGATTCTACACAGCCAGCTCAAGACTTTAAATCTGGCTGCATGGCAAATAACCTAAACAACCAGCCAACACTTGTCTCTAAAGCTGTTATGGATGTCATTCTGGAGGCCAGGAGGCCCAGCACCAGGGAAGCCTATGCAGACAAATGGAAAAGATTTTGCACCTGGCTAAAGCCCAAAATCCTCTTGATGTCCTTCAAGGATGCATCTGCAGTCATAACATATGGGTTGTCCTGCCTCAGGCAGCCCTTCGGTCGGCCGGATTCCAAAGTCTGGGTCTGGCCTCGGCTGATGTCGCACTTTCCCCGACGTCAGAGCTTCTGGGGTATAAAGGCATCAGCCGATGCCATTTTCCTCAGTCTTTCTTGCCGCGCGGTGCCCGAAGCAGAAGCTGTTCGCAAGTGCCGGTCGGTCAGATCCAGAGATTTCAGCTACCGAAGACTTCTAAAAAAGCTAAGTACCCCGTTGGGGACTCTTTCTTGCCTCAGCCGATGTCAGACAAAGTAAATAATTGTTTAACTTGTGGGAAACGAATACCTCATAAGGATTTCCACTCTTACTGCCTTCCTTGCTTAGGCCCAGACCACGACGTATCAGCTTGTTTAGCCTGTGCCTCCTTCAACCGACGGACACTTAGACGTTGGTCGGAGTTTGCAGAAGAGTTTTTTGGATCCGCTTTTGCATATAAAATGCCGTCGGAGACTCCGACTACACATTTAGCCAAAAAACGCAAGGAAAAGGACCGACACTCGCGGCCCGCGGTTTCGGCTGAAACCACGGTTAGGCCTGCCGCGAGTGTCTCGGTTTTGGCTGAAACCGAGTCCTCAGTTCCTCCTTCTGCCGAAAACATACCTCCGTCAACCGAGGCCAGAGAGGCCCCTGCTGAGTCGGCTACAGAAATTCCTACCGAAGAAGCAAGCGCACAAGAATTGTCCGACACCATTCCGTTGGACATTTCTACACCTGCACGTGGGGTAGCTAGGCCCCCTGCTTCTATGTCTATTAAGGCCTTCTCCAGGGCTAAAGCAGCTAAAATTTCAAAAGCTTTACCAGCAAAATCTGGTGCCCTAGGTTTTTTTTTTTTTTTTGTTGTACTTATTACTAAATGTATATTCTTAGTATGCTTAAATTTTGTGTGGAGCTTTTCTCCCCGGGCCTCTACTGAAAATGGACATGTATCCAGCTAGACTAGCCCGGTTAACAAATGGAAAATAAATAATAAATAAAATAAATAAAAATAAAATCTACCTCTGAGACCTTGCTCAAGTTCTCAGATTCTCAGCCTTGCTGAGGACCTTATATCTCTGATTAGGGGTTCCCAACCTCACCCAGACAGGGCCTCACAACCTCCACCTGACAAAAGGCCTAGGACTGAACCCCCTGAACCTCTCTCTTCTGATTATTCCTCGGATGGATCTGATTTAACAGACCATCAGGAAGGACCATACTCACCTTATGAGGATTCGGATGCAGAAGACTCTATTCCTTCTGCCTCCCCCCCAGAAGAATTTTCCTTTGGGGAGACTTTGCACTCAATGAGGGAACACTTTCAATGGCAGGGTCAGGATTTTTCTGATTCTAGGAAAAGACTAAGGACCTTTTTACACTTGCCGCAGCATAGGCCTTTAGCCATACCACCTGTGCTTTCTGTTGTTGATGATGCATACAATGATGTGAGTTCTGCCCCTGATTCTCTTCCCCCGGCCCCTGCCAAACCTGACAGATATTACAGGGTCCCGGATTCTCACTTCCACTTGTATAAAGCCCATGCTGCAGACCCAGAAACTATTTCACAGGGCCCAAAAGGTGTTGCAGCTGCCACTGCCAAAAACCCCCTACCCTCTGAAAGAGAGTCAAGAGCATTAGAGAGATGGGGAAAAAAGGTTTATACATCTGCTACTCTTTCTGCCAGGGCTTTAAACTGTCAATTCCATATGATACAGTACCAGGAATATTTGTTAGATCAGCTGAATAAAAAGCTTTCCTCTCCTGAACCTTTAGACCGTAAGTCCCATCAGGATTTGGTACACAACTCTCAGCAGGTCAGTAATCATTTCTTAAAATGTGGCTATGATGCACTGGAGGCTTCATTTAGATCAGCTATGACTGGAGCAGTGATTCGAAGGCATGCCTGGCTAAAAGAGCAATCCTTGCCAGACCACGTCAAGTCTAAACTCCTAGATGCTCCAATGGAGAAACAAAGTTTATTTGGCTCCCCTGCACAGGAGATTCTAAAGAAAGTGGAAGAAAAAGCTAAATCTGTGCAAACAGTCAAGGATTTTCTGCAGGTCCAACCTCCGAGGTTCAGCAGAAACTGGCCTTCAAAGAATTGGTCCTTTCCAGACACCTCCAGAGCACAGAGGGGCAGGAATAGACGCCCAAGAGGCAGAGGTCAATCAAAGGGTGCCTACAGGGGTTGTCAGTGGCAACCTGCCAACCAGAGGAGTACCGCCACAGCTGCAAATACAACCACTTCCACAGGTCAGACACAATGACTTGGCTCTGATTCCGCCTACCAGGAAACAACTGGAAGCACCCTTGGGCGGAAAGTTGGCTTTATTTTCAAAAAACTGGCATTGCATTACAAAAGACAAATGGACATTGCAAACAATAGACAAAGGATACAGGTTTCACTTCCACACTTTACCAAAAAAGAGCGGAATGCCAAACTTTCCACCAAACCAGAAGCCAGAGGCTCTAAGACAAATCAACAATTTACTTCAGATGAAAGCAATAGAAAGGGTACCATCTATGGAACAAGGCCAAGGATTTTACTCCAGACTATTCCTTGTACCAAGAAAAGAAACTCAATGGAGGCCTATTCTCGACTTGTCTGCACTAAACACATATCTCATTGTGCCAAAATTCAAGATGCTGACCCTACAGCAACTTCTTCCCATGTTGGGCAAGGAGTCTTGGCTGGTGACTCTAGATCTCAAGGAGGCATACCTGCACGTCCCTATACGACCAGATTGCAGAAGACACCTCAGATTTCTTGCAGGATCAGAGCATTATCAATTCTCAGCATTGCCCTTTGGCTTATCTACTGCCCCCAGAGTATTCACGAAATGCCTGGCATCAGTAATTGCACATTGCAGGCTTCAGGGAATTCAAATCTATCCATACCTGGACGACTGCCTAATACAAGCGGACAACAAGACAAAACTAATAAAGGATTTGGCATATGTCATACAACTTTTACAGGCCTTGGGATGCACAGTCAACATCCAGAAGTCAAGACTAGTGCCATCCCAAAGGATAACATTTTTGGGTGCGGATCTGGACACAATAACTCAGATGGCTTTTCTCACAGAAGAAAAACAAAAACATCTCCCAGTCTACTTCATGGCTTTGACAAGACAAACTCAGCTTACTGCAAGGAAAGTCCTGCAGGCCCTGGGTTACATGGCATCCTACATAATCTTGATCCCGCATGCCAGGCTGCATATGAGGAAATTACAATGGTACCTAAGGAATGTATGGTCTCGACACAGACAGTCTAGAAACCATGATACCAATCATTCCATGCCTGAAAAAAGAGTTCTTGTGGTGGGCTCAGGCCTGCCAGACCAACAGAGGGTTGCCTTTCAACAAACCACAACCAAGGCAGACCATCACCACGGACGCCTCAGACCTAGGCTGGGGAGCACACATGGAAGACAAGTGTATCCAAGGCTTATGGTCTCAGGACCAGCTGAATCTACACATAAATCTAAAGGAGATGCTGGCAGTGAAGCATGCAATCGAGGCATTCAAATCATTCCTCCAGCAAGGACATCTGCTGATAAGGACAGACAATACCACAGTCATGTGGTACATCAACAAACAGGGAGGCACGCATTCCTACCCTCTATGCCGGATGGCAATGGACCTGTGGAACCTAGGCCTGAATCTCAACATCCAACTGCAGGCCAAATTCGTACCAGGAAAAGAGAATTCACTAGCAGACAGCTTAAGTAGAACTACCACGGATGCTCACGAATGGATGCTGCATCCAGACATCTTCAAAATCATAACAAAGAAATGTGGAATGCCAGAGATGGACCTGTTCGCCTCCCCACTCAACCACCAACTGAACAAATTCTGCTCAAGAGAATACCACCCACAAGCCTGGAGGGTGGACTCCCTCTCTTTCAGCTGGAAGGCCCTAACAGTTTATGCCTTTCCACCTCTCCCATTGATGTACAAAGTTCTACTGAAGATCAGGGAGGAACAGCCAAAGGTGATTCTGATAGCTCCAGACTGGCCAAGGCAGCATTGGTATCCGCTACTGAGAAGCATGTCTCGGACGAACTCATGGCCTCTACCCCTATGGCCTTTACTTCTAACACAGAACAACTACAAGACCCTGCATCCAAACTTGAAAACGCTGCAGCTAACTGCCTGGAAAATTGCTTAAAATAAAACCAAACTGTTTTATCTCAGAGGGTCAAGGACATTATCCTGGAGGCTCGCAGACCCTCCACAAGAAAAACATACTCAGCTAAATGGAAGAGATTCCTCATTTGGAGTGCATCAAAGGGTACAAATGTCACACTGGCAAACCTAGCACACATCCTAGAATACTTAGCAGAACTGTTCCACAATGGCCTGTCCTATTCTTCCATTAAGATTCATGCTTCAGCAATTTCAACAGAGTACAACATGGATCCTCCTATCTTCTCTCACCCTCTCCTCAGACAATTTTTAAGAGGGATCAAAAATGTAAAACCTCCAAGGAAACCCCCTCTGCCTGCATGGGATCTCAATTTTGTGCTGGAAAAATTAACACTTCCCCCTTTTGAACCAGCAGCATCAGCAGACTTCCAGTTCTTATCTTGGAAAACTGCTTTCCTTCTAGCAATCATTTCAGCAAGAAGAGTATCCGAGTTACAGGCATTAATGGCAGTGCAGCCTTTCCTTATTTTTCACCAGGATAGAGTGTCTCTGAGAACCAATCCTACTTTCATGCCATAGGTGGTATCCAGGGTATCCTTGAACCAAGCTATTCATTTGCCTACATTCTTCCCTAACCCACAGAACAGGGGGGAAAAACTATTGCACACCTTGGATGTACACAGACAACTATGCTACTATCTGGACAGAACTAAAACCAGCAGAAAAACTGACCAACTTCTGGTAGCATATGCAACTGGAGTGCAAGGAAAAGCAATTTCCAAACAGACAATTTCAAAATGGATAGGAAATTGCATTCGATTCTGCTACTCTTTTCATGGAAAGACAACTCCTGAAAATATCAGGCCTCACTCCACAAGAGCCACAGCCACCACTACAGCTTTCCTACGACGAGTGGCTACCAAGGACATTTTAGAAGCTGCTACTTGGAGCTCCGTGCATACATTTACCAAGCATTACAATCTACCTTTATACTCCAGATCCCGAGCAGGTTTTGCAACTGCAGTTTTACAGGGGATCTTAACTACACCATCATTATCTTAGTACCTCCTCCCCCAGTTTGGCTATGGTATTCTACCCATATGTTATGACTGCAGATGCATCCTTGAAGGACATAGTACAGATGTTCTTCATCTCACATTGCTGCAGTCCTTACACTTGGGTAGTCCGCTGTCCTCGGTCGGCCCGAATATCAAAGTATAAGGCTGACGTCGGTCAAGGCGCATTTGACTGACATCAGGACGTCAGGGTACAAATGCGCATGACCGACGTCATATACTCAGTCTTTTTTGCCGCATGGTCCGATGCAGAAGCAGTATTGCAAGTGCCGGTTGGCGTTCTGAAATTTTTCGTTTTCGGAGTTTCAGACCAAGTCAAAGTTGGCTAAGTACCCCGTTGGGGAATATTTTAGTTTTTTCTTGCCTCAGTGGTTTACCGGATGTCAGAAAAGTGAATAATTGTATTTCTTGTGGGAAACAGATACGCATAGAGACTATCATACTTTGTGTATTCCTTGTTTAGGGCCTGAGCACGACGTTGTTGGGTGTCGCTCTTGTGCTAGATTTAATAGCACTATAAAGAGGAGATTAGATTGTGCCAGGTTAGTCTTTGGGAAGCGGTGCAATTATAAAATGCCGCCGGATGCTCCGGCCGCTTCTTCAAGAAGCGCAAGGATAAAGCAGTGAAGCCTAGGCTAGAAGAACCGTCCGTACCGGACGCCGGTTCTTTAGAGGTGTCGGTGGAGCCGGTGGTTCCACCGGAGGTTTCTTTGGGATCCCAGGGAGAGACCTTGTTATTGCAGGATGTGGCCTCTCAGGCGGCAGGTCAGGGTGATGGGGCTTCTCAGGTTACTATACTCCCCTCCCTGCCTAGGGTGGTTAGGCCCTCTCCTTCTGTTTCCAAGGCTTCTCCTAGAGGCAGGCCTGGTTTAGCTTCAGTTGGTGTCACCCCTAGTTCTTCTGGAACTGTGCCCAAGAAGCATATGCTTAAAATGGCAGAAGATTTGATTACTCTGATTAGGGGTTCTTTGCCCCCTCCTGATAAGAGACCTAGGGTGGAGCCTGAGCTAGGGAGTTTTGAGCAGGCTTCGGATGTTTCAGAGTCTTCGGCTGAAGACTTGCAGGAGTACTCTCCTTATTCTGATTCTGATGTGGATGATTCTACTCCTTCTGCTTCTCCTCCTGAGGATTTTTCTTTTTCAGAAACTCTTCATTCCATGAGGGAGCATTTTAAGTGGGAAGGTCAGGACTTCTCTGATTCCAGGAAAAGGCTTAGGGAATTTTTGTTTTACCCCAGCATAGGCCTTTGGCTATACCTCCTGTTTTGGATGTAGTGGAAGATGTTTTTACAGAGGCTTCTCTTAATCCTGATTCTTTGCCTCCTGCTCCTGTTAAACCGGATAGGTATTACAGGGTGCCTGAAGTTCATAAGTATCTCTCTGAGTCCTAGGGCAGACCCAGAAACTGTTAGCCAGGGGCCTAAAGGTGTTAAGGCTTCTGTTGTCAAGATTCCGGTTCCTGCGGATAAAGAAGCCAGGGCCTTGGATAGATGGGGAAAGAAAGTTTATACTTCTTCCACTCTAGCTATGAGGGCTTTGAATTGCCAGTTTCACATGTTAAAATACCAAAACTATCTCCTTTCACAGTTGAAGTCTAAGGTTGATGCTCTGGCGGAAGGTATTGATTGTAAAGAGTTACAAGATTTAGTACATGTTTCTGAACAGGTGGGTAAGCATTCTTTGCAATGTGGTTTTGATGCTGTACAGGCCTCGTCTAGAGTGGCTGCCACTGGGTCAGTTCTTCGCAGGCACGCCTGGCTGAGGGATCAAAATTTATCTGACCATGTTAAAACTAGGATTTTAGATGCTCCTTTAAAATCTGATGTGTTGTTTGGTTCTCCTGTTGAGGCAGTTTTAAAGAAAATGGAGGACAAGGCTAAGTCTATGCAGACTGTTAAAGATTTTTTGCAGGTTCAGCCTCCAAAGTTTAGTAGAAATTGGCCTGCTAAAGGGTGGACGTATCCTTCTTATGATTCCCAGTCTAGGGGTAGATCTAGACGTGGTAGGGGCAGAGCTCAGGGCTCTTTCAGGCCTAGAACAGGGAGTTCTCCTGCACAGTCTTCAGGTGAGGGCAGGGGTCAGTCCTTTCGTAAACAGACCCAATGACCTACCTTTTCAGCTGCCAGAGCCTTCTCGTCTGGCAGCATCTTTGGGAGGAAGGTTGGCACTTTTCAAAGAAAATTGGAGTTTAATTACCCAAGACAGATGGGTATTGGATATCATACACCAAGGTTACAGGTTTTATTTCCATACCTTGCCTCCTTTCAGAGGCATGCCAGACGTTCCTCCTCAACAAAGAATAGAGGCTCACAAGCAAATTTCTCTGTTACTTCAACTAGGGGCCATACAGCCGGTCCCTATGCCAGAAGTGGGCCTAGGATTTTATTCTCGCCTGTTCCTAGTACCAAAGAAGGAGAACACGTGGAGACCAATTTTGGATTTATCTATCCTAAACACTTATCTGGACATTCCCAAGTTCAAAATGTTGACGTTACAACAGCTTTTACCTCTGCTGGGCAAAGATCATTGGATGGTAACTTTGGATCTCAAGGAGGCTTACCTTCATGTTCCTATCAGACTAAGTTGCAGGAAGTGTCTGCGTTTTCGAGCTGGGACTTCTCACTATCAGTTCTCTGCATTGCCCTTTGGCTTCTCTACTGCGCCCAGAGTGTTCACGAAAGTTCTGGCTCCAGTGATAGCTTTCTTCAGGCTAAAAGGAATACAGATCTATCCTTATTTGGACGACTGCCTGATTCTGGCTCAAGGAAGGGAAGAGCTTCTTCATCATTTGGAATATGTGATAGCAGTGCTAAGATGCCTGGGGTATTCTGTGAACGAAATAAAGTCCAGTCTAGTACCCTCTCAGGACATGTGCTTTCTGGGTGTAAGACTGAATACAGCATCCCAGATGGCCTTTTAACCCCGGACAAACAAAAGAGTCTTTCCCTTTACTTCCATCAACTATCTCATCAGTCCGGGCTGACTGCAAGGACAGTCCTTCAAGCCTTAGGGTTCATGGCATCTTGTATTCTGGTGCTTCCCAATGCCAAATTGCATATGAGGAAGCTGCAATGGTATCTCAAAATGTATGGACACAGCACTGCCAGGATCTGGACACTGTCATTCAGATAATACCTTGCATTCAAAAGGAATTTTGTGGTGGGCTCAGGAATGTCACCTAAACAAGGGACTCTCTGTGACCCGGCCAGAGGCGAGTCAGATTTTAACGACAGATGCCTCAGACAAAGCTTGGGAGATCATCTAAATGGAAAGTGGATACAAGACAAGTGGCCTGCCAGACTACAACATCTACATATCAACCTGAAGGAGATGTTAGCAGTCCAGTTTGCATTAATAGCTTTCAAGGATTTACTTCTTCCAGGGCAGGTGTTGATTCTAACAGACAACACAACTGTCATGTGGTACATCAACAAGCAGGGGGGAACACATTCTTATCCTCTATGCAGGCAAGCAATGATTTTGTGGGAGACTGCTCTCAGTTTACAGCTCAATCTTCAGGCAAGGTTTCTGCCAGGAGCACAGAACTCCTTAGCAGATGTGTTGAGCAGACGAATTATGGATCCCCACGAGTGGAAATTGGATCCTTATGTATTTCAGAAATTGACAGTGTCATGGGGAACTCCAGACATAGATCTGTTCGCTTCTCCACTAAACCATCAGCTGCCAAAGTTTTGCACAAAAGGTTTCATCCCACAGCTTGGAAAGTGGATGCTCTTTCTTTCAATTGGAGCAATCTTCATGTGTATGCCTTTCCACCTCTGCCTCTCCTCCCAAAGGTACTTCTAAAGGTCAGACAGGACAAGCCAAGGATGATTTTAATAGCTCCAGATTGGCCTCGACAGCACTGGTACCCATTACTGAGAAGTCTGGTACGGAAGCCTCCATGGCCTTTGCCTTTGATTCCACACCTGTTGTCACAGGAGGACAGCCATTTGCTCAATGTCAAACTTCACTCTCTTCACCTAACAGCCTGGCATATTCTGTTTTGAACCATAGAGGGTCTCAACTTCCACAACAAGTTTTGAATGTGATTTTGGAAGCTAGAAGGCCTAGTACAAGGAAAGTGTACGCAGATAAATGGAAGAGATTTTTATTTTGGAGTGCAGCAAAGGATTTTGATGTTTCTGAGCCTAATTTAAGTGTGGCTCTTCAATATCTTACTGAGTTACTGGACAAAGGTTTGTCCTTCTCTTCTATTAAGGTTCATGCTGCAGCAATTTCAGCTCACTATGAATGTGACCCTCCTTTGTTTTCTCATCCTTTGTTCAAGCAATTTCTTAGAGGGGCAAAGAATATAAGACCCCCACGTAGAGCTCCTACTCCTGCTTGGGATCTCAATTTTGTGCTGGAGAAACTCACTCTACAACCTTTTGAGCCTGCAGCTACTTCTGAGTTGAAATATTTATCATGAAAGACTGCCTTTTTGTTGGCCATTACCTCTGCAAGAAGGGTTTCTGAATTACAGGCCCTTATGGCGGTTGAGCCTTTCTTGATTTTCCATAAGGATAGGGTATCTTTGCGTACTAATCCTTCCTTTATGCCTAAGGTGGTTTCTAGTGTGGCTTTAAACCAAACTATTCATTTGCCTACTTTTTATGCAAATCCCCAAAATAAAGGGGAAAAGATTTTGCACACTTTAGATGTACACAGGCAGTTGCGATATTATTTGGACAGAACTAAAGGGTTCAGGCAGTCTCAGCAGTTGTTTGTTTCTTTTGCTTTGAGTTCTCAGGGCAAGCCTGTGTCAAAACAAACTATTTCTAAGTGGATTGGGTTTTGCATTGCTTTCTGTTATTCCCATCATGGCAAGGAGATTCCGGCTGGGATTAGGCCTCATTCCACTAGGGCTACTGCCACTTCGACAGCCTTTTTGAGGGGTGTGGCAACCAAGGATATTTTGGAGGCAGCTACTTGGAGTTCAGTGCATACTTTCTCTAGGCATTATCACCTGCCACTTTACTCTAAATCCAGGGCTGGTTTTGCCACTGCTGTTTTGCAGGGCATTTTGGCAGCTCCTGCTTCCTTGTAGTTTGGCCATCCTCCCTTACCTCTGCTTTGGGATTCTACCCAAGTGTAAGGACTGCAGCAATGTGAGATGAAGAACATAGTACAGTTTTGTACCTACCATAAATGTAGATGTTCAAAGATCCACATTGCTGCAGTCCAATTTACCCTCCCTCCTTCCCCTCTGTAGTTAGAGTTGGTTGTGTGGGTTGGGTTGTAAATATTGTGTATATTGTATATATTGTACATATAATTAGTGCAAGGGTGGTTGGTTGTTTGTTTGCTGTCTTTTGGTTTTGACCTTTATTTTTAGGGTCTTCTGACATCTGGGGCAAGAAAAGACTGAGGATATGACGTCGGTCATGCGCATTTGTACCCTGACGTCCTGATGTCAGTCAAATGCGCCTTGACCGACGTCAGCCTTATACTTTGATATTCGGGCCGACCGAGGACAGCGGACTACCCAAGTGTAAGGACTGCAGCAATGTGGATCTTCGAACATCTACATTTATGGTAGGTACAAAACTGTACTTTTTGTACCTACCATAAATGTAGATATCCGATAGGTATGCATCTGCAGTCAGGATTACCCACCCTCCTTCCCCTCTGTGGTATTCCTAGGGTGCTTACCCCCCCTTTTAGCGAGCTGGGGGAATCTATTATGGTGTATTTGTTTGTATGTATATATGTATATATATATTTTGCTTGCTACTGTTTGGAATTTTCAACATTTATCCAAATTTAGCCTTCCTAGAGGGCACCTGGCATCTGGGGCAAGAAACACTGAGGAAAATGGCGTCGGCTGATGCCTTTATACCCCAGAAGCTCTGACGTCGGGGAAAGTGCGACATCAGCCGAGGCCAGACCCAGACTTTGGAATCCGGCCGACCGAAGGGCTGCCTGAGGCAGGACAACCCATATGTTATGACTGCAGATGCATACCTATCGGACATCTACATTTATGGTAGGTACAAAACTGTACTTTCCAAACATTCCTCAGATTCTACAATATTTAACTGAGATGTTGCACAAAGGACTTTCTTTTTTCATCTATTAAGATCCACGCATCAGCGATTTCAGCACACTACAACACGGATCCTCCTTTATTTTCACATCCACTGCTAAGACAGTACCTCAGAGGGCTAAGAACATAAGACTGCCCAGGAGAGCACCAACACTAACTTGGGATCTCAACTTTGTTCTGGAAAAGCTTACACTACCGCCCTTTGAACCAGCTTTTACAGCTTATTTACAGTTTCTATCATGGAAAACTGCCCTGCTGCTGGCAATAACTTCAGCTCGAAGAGTTTCAGAGCTACAGGCCCTAATGGCAGTGGAGCCTTTCCTCATTTTTCATCAAGACAGAGTCGCTCTACGAACCAACCCTTCCTTTATGCCAAAGGTGGTATCCAGTGTGACCCTAAACCAAACCATTCATTTGCCCACCTTTTTCCCAAACCCCCAGAACAAAGGAGAAAGGCTCCTGCACTCTTTGGACATTCACAGGCAATTAAATTACTACTTGGATAAAACTAAGGCTTTCAGAAAATCTGACCAGCTCTTTGTATCTTATGCTGCAGGATCACAAGGGAAAGCTATCTCAAAACAGACCATTTCAAAATGGATAGGACATTGTATCCGTTTCTGCTACACACATCATGGGAAACCGGTACCTGCTACCATTAGGTCCCATTCCACCAGGGCTACAGCTACATCAACAGCCTTTCTCAGGGGTTACCAACCAAGGATATTTTGGAGGCTGCAACTTGGAGTTCAGTGCACACCTTCTACACTACCACTTACTTCTATACTCTAAAACCAGAGCTGGCTTTGCCACTGCAGTTCTGCAGGGCCTACTAGCCTCTCCAAACCCTGTTTAACTCCACCACCCATCCTTAGCTTTGGGATTCAACCCAAGTGTGATGCCTGCAGCAGTGTAACACGATGAACATAGTACAGATGTCCTTCAAGGATGCATCTGCAGTCCTAACAAATGGGTTGTCCTGCCAGGCAGCCCTTCGGTCGGCCGGATTCCAAAGTCTGGGTCTGGCCTCGGCTGATGTCGCACTTCACCCGACGTCATAGCTGCTGTTCATTGGGTATAAAGGCATCAGCCGACGCCATTTTCCTCAGTCTTTCTTGCCGCGTGGCGCCCGAAGCAGAAGCTGTTCGCAAGTGCCGGTCGGTCAGAACCAGAGATTGCTACTACGAAAACTTCTAAAAAGCTAAGTACCCCGTTGGGGACTCTTTCTTGCCTCAGCCGATGTCAGAAAAAGTGAATAACTGTTTAACTTGTGGGAAACAAATACCTCATAAAGATTTCCACTCTTACTGCCTACCTTGTTTAGGCCCAGACCACGACGTAGCAGCTTGTCTAGCCTGTGCTTCCTTCAACCGACGGACACAGACGTCGGTCGGAGTTTGCAGAGGAGTTTTTCGGCTCTGCTTTTGCTTATAACATGCCATCGGAGACTCCGACTTCACAATTAGCTAAAAAGCGTAAGGAAAAGGACCGACACTTGCGGTTGCGGCCGAAACCGCGGTTAAGCAAACTGCGAGTGTCTCTGTTTCGGCTGAAACCGAGTCCGCGGTTCTTCCTTCGGCCGAAAGCATGCCTCCTACAACCGAGGCCTCATCCAGCATGGCTGAATCTGCTACTGAAATTCCACCTGGTCTTACAGGTTCTCAGGATTTATCAGATACTATCCCCTTAGATATATCTACTCCTGCACGTGGAGCTGCTAGACCCCCTGCATCCATGTCAATTAAGGCTTTTGCCAGGGCTAAAGCAGCTAAATCAACAAAGGCCTTGCCTGCTAAAACCCCCTCTCACAGGCCTAGCTCTAGTACTCAAATGCTTAGTCTAGCAGAGGATCTCATTTCTTTGATCAGGAGATCCCAGCCTCACCCTGACAGGGCCTCTCACCCCCCTCCAGAGAAGAGGCCTAGAGCAGAGTCCCCTGAGCCAGTTTCTACTGATTACTCCTCTGATGATTCAGACAATACAAATCCCCCAGAAGGCCCTTATTCTCCATATGAGGACTCAGATGCAGAAGACTCCATCCCTTCTGCCTCTCCTCCTGAGGAATTTTCTTTTGGGGAAACACTGCATGCTATGAGAGAACAATTTCAATGGCAGGGCCAGGATTTTTCAGACTCTAGGAAAAGGCTTAGGACCTTTTTACATTTGCCACAGCATAGGCCTTTAGCCATTCCTCTAGTACTTACAGTTGTGGATGATGCATTTAATGATGTTTGTACTGCTCCTGATTCTCTTCCTCCGGCCCCTGCTAAGCCCGACAGATACTACAGGGTTCCGGACACACATTATCACTTGTATAAGGCTCCTATTGCAGATCCTGAAACTATTTCACAGGGCCCCAAAGCTGTAGCAGCTGCCTCTTCCAAAAACCCCCTCCCCTCTGAAAGAGAATCTAGGGCTTTAGAGAGATGGGGTAAAAAAGTGTATACTTCTGCTACTCTTTTGGCCAGGGCCTTAAACTGTCAGTTCCACATGATTCAGTATCAGGAATTCCTGTTAAATCAGCTAACTAAAAAACTGTCCTCACCTGAGCCTTTAGACCGTAAGTCCCTTCAGGATTTGGTACATAACACTCAGCAGGTCAGTAATCATTCCTTAAAATGTGGCTATGATGCACTGGAGGCCTCCTTTAGATCAGTTATGACTGGTACAGTGATCAGAAGGCATGCATGGTTAAAAGAGCAATCCTTACCAGACCATGTAAAGTCCAAGCTTCTAGATGCTCCCATGGAAAAGCACAGTTTGTTTGGTTCCCCTGCACAGCAAGTGTTGAAGAAGGTGGAAGAAAAAGCTAAATCTGTCCAGACAGTCAAGGATTTCTTACAGGTCCAGCCTCCGAGGTTTAGTAGGAACTGGCCTTCCAAGAATTGGTCCTTTCCAGACACCACCAGAGCACAGAGAAGCAGAAATAGACACCCAAGGGGCAGGGGTCAATCCAGAGGTGCCTACAGGGGACGTCAGTGGCAGCCTAACAGCCAGAGAACTACTGCCACAGATCCAGCCACTACCACTTCCACAGGACAATCACAGTGACTTGGCTCTGAAACCGCCTACCAGGGAACAACTAGAAGCACCCTTAGGCGGAAAGTTAGCTTTATTTTCAGTAAATTGGCATCATATTACAGGAGACAAATGGATTTTACAGACAATAGACAAAGGCTACAGGTTTCACTTCCATACTCTTCCAAGGAAGAGAGGAATGCCAAACCTACCTCCAAACCAAAAGACAAACGCTCTACATCAAATAGACCAGTTACTAAGGATGAGAGCTATAGAAAAGGTACCGGCTATGGAACAAGGACAAGTATTTTATTCAAGGCTTTTCCTGGTACCAAGAAAGGAAAACCAATGGAGACCTATCCTCGACCTGTCTGCTCTGAACACATATCTCATTGTTCCAAAATTCAAAATGCTGACCCTACAGCAACTTCTTCCCATGCTGGGCAAGGAGTCTTGGCTGGTGACTCTGGATCTCAAGGAGGCATACCTGCACGTCCCCATACGACCAAATTGCAGAAGATACCTCAGATTTCTTGCAGGATCAGAGCATTATCAATTCTCAGCATTGCCTTTTGGCTTATCTACTGCCCAGAGTATTCACGAAATGCCTGGCATCAGTAATTGCTCATTGCAGGCTTCAGGGAATTCAAATTTATCCATACCTGGACGACTGCCTGTTACAAGCGGACAGCAAAGACAAATTAACAAAAGATTTGAAAAAGGTTATTCACCTGCTGCAAGCCCTGGGATATACAGTCAACACAAAAAAGTCAAGGCTGATACCATCACAAAGGATAACTTTCTTGGGTGCAGAACTGGACACATCAAACCAGATGGCATTCCTCACAGCAGAAAAACAGAAGCAGCTACCACTCTATTTCATGGCATTAACAGCGCAGAACCAGCTTACAGCAAGAAAAATCCTGCAAGCCCTGGGCTACATGGCATCCTGCATAATATTGATTCCACATGCCAGACTACATATGAGGAAGTTGCAATGGTACCTGAGGAATTTATGGTCTCAGCACAAGCACAGCCTAGAAACCCGAATTCCAATAATTCCATGCCTGAAGCAAGAATTCCAATGGTGGGCCCAGGCCTGTCAATTGAGCAAAGGACTGCCCTTCCACAGGCCTCACCCAAGCCAGACTATCACCACGGACGCCTCAGACCTTGGTTGGGGGGCACACATGGTGGACAAGTGCATACAAGGCTTATGGACTCAAGACCAGATGAACCTACACATAAATCAAAAAGAGATGCTGGCAGTAAAGCAGGCAATTCAGACATTCAGACCGTTTCTTCAACAGGGTCATTTGCTGATAAGGACAGACAACACCACAGTTATGTGGTATATCAACAAACAGGGAGGCACACATTCATATCCTCTATGCCGGATGGCAATGGACCTCTGGAATGTGGCCCTGAACCTCAACATTCAGCTCCAGGCCATATTTGTGCCAGGAAAAGAAAATATACTAGCAGACATCTTAAGCAGAACTACCACGGATGCCCACGAATGGATGCTGCATCCAGACATCTTCAAATCCATTACAAGGAAATGGGGACTGCCAGAAATAGACCTCTTCGCATCCCCACACAACCACCAATTGAAAAAATTCTGCACAAGGACATACCACCCACTTGCTTGGAAGGTGGACTCCCTATCCTTCAGTTGGGAAAACCTGACAGCATATGCATTCCCACCTCTTCCTTTGATGCACTAAGTGCTACTGAAGATCAAAGAAGAACACCCGAGGATCATCTTGATAGCTCCAGACTGGCCGAGGCAACATTGGTACCCGCTACTGAGGAGTATGTCTCGGGAACATGCATGGCCTCTACCCCTACTACCTCTACTGCTAACACAGAACAACTTCAAGACCCTGCATCCAAACTTGAAAACACTGCAGCTAGCTGCTTGGAACATTACATAAGACAAAATAACCCAGATTTATCTCAAAGGGTTAAAGACATTATCTTGGAGGCTCGCAGACCCTCAACAAGGAAAACTTATTCAGCAAAATGGAAAAGATATCTCATTTGGAGTGCAACAAAAGGAGTAGATGCATCATTGGCGAACATAGCTAACATCCTGGAATATTTAGCAGAGCTTTTCCACAATGGCCTGTCTTACTCCTCCATTAAGATTCATGCATCAGCAATTTCAGCAGAATACAACATGGATCCTCCAGTCTTCTCTCAACCTCTACTCAGGCAGTTTCTGAGAGGAATTAAAAATGTAAAGCCACCAAGGAAACCACCATTGCCTACATGGGACTTGAACTTTGTGTTAGAAAAGTTGACACTCCCCTTTTGAACCAGCAGCAACAGCAGAATTACAGTACTTATCTTGGAAAACTGCATTCCTGCTTGCAATCACTTCAGCTAGAAGGGTTTCTGAATTACAGGCATTAATGGCAGTACAGCCCTTCCTTATCTTCCATCAGGATAGAGTGTCCATGAGAACTAATCCTACCTTTATGCCAAAGGTGGTCTCCAGGGTATCATTAAACCAAGCAATACACCTACCAACATTCTTCCCCAACCCGCAGAACAGGGGGGAAAGATTACTGCATACCTTGGATGTACACAGACAATTGCGCTACTACCTGGACAGAACCAAGAACAATAGAAAAACTGACCAGCTTCTGGTAGCATATGCAACAGGAATGGAAGGAAAAGCAATTTCAAAACAAACTGTCTCAAAATGGATAGGAAATTGCATTAGATTTTGTTACTCTTTTCATGGAAAGGCAACTCCAGAAAACATCAGACCTCACTCCACAAGGGCTACAGCCACTACTACAGCTTTCTTACGAGGAGTGGCTACCAAAGACATTTTAGAGGCTGCTACTTGGAGCTCTGTGCATACATTTGCCAAGCATTATAATCTACCTTTATACTCCAGATCCCGAGCAGGTTTTGCCACTGCTGTTTTGCAAGGGATCTTAACTACACCATAAACTCTTAGTGCCTCCTTAGTGCCTCCTCCCCCAGTTTGGCTATGGTATTCTACCCATTTGTTAGGACTGCAGATGCATCCTTGAAGGACATAGTACAGTTTTGTACCTACCATAAATGTAGATGTCCGAGAGGTATGCATCTGCAGTCAGGATTACCCACACTCCTTCCCCTCTCCGGTACTCCTAGGGTATTTACCCATCTTGTAGCTAGCTGGGGGAATCTAGTATGGTGTATTTGTTTGCATATATGTATATACATGTTTATTTTTATTTGCTCTCTGCTTTTTGGAATCATTTGCAATTATCCAAATTTAGCCTTCCTAGAGGGCACCTGGCATCTGGGGCAAGAAACACTGAGGAAAATGGCGTCGGCTGATGCCTTTATACCCAATGAACAGCAGCTATGACGTCAGGTGAAGTGCGACATCAGCCGAGGCCAGACCCAGACTTTGGAATCCGGCCGACCGAAGGGCTGCCTGGCAGGACAACCCATTTGTTAGGACTGCAGATGCATACCTCTCGGACATCTACATTTATGGTAGGTACAAAACTGTACTTTTTGTACCTACCATAAATGTAGATGTTCGAGTGTTCACACTGCTGCAGTCCAGGTTACCCTCCCTCCATCCCCTCTGACCTAGCTAAACTTTTCTGTACCTTTCTATATAGTACAACCTTTGTGGTGTATTTGCTTGTAACTGAAGGTATTCCTTGTATTTCCTTTACTTGTTTTATTGGCAATATGTATTGCCCACCTACTTGGGGGCACCTGACATCTGGGGCAAGAAAAACTGAAGAGAATGGCGTTGGATGCCTCTTGTATACCCCTGGCGCACTGATGTCAGGGAAGAAGCGACAGCAACCGACGCCGGACCAAGACTTTGGAACTCTGGCCGACTGCGGGACCGCCTGACGGCAGGATAACCCAAGTGTGATGACTGCAGCAATGTGAACACTCGAACATCTACATTTATGGTAGGTACAAAACTGTACTTTGTGTACGTTTACCATAAATGTAGATGTTCGAGTGTAGTCACTGTTGCAGTCCAGGTTACCCACCCACCATCCCCCTTTCTTCTGATGGAACCTACCTTTCCTTCTCTGATTAATATAACCTATGTGGCGTATTTGCTTGTAGATGAAGGTAAAGTTTATATTGGTACATGTATTATCTGGGGCAAGAAACACTAAAGAAAATGGCATTGGCCGCATCTTTTATACCCCTGACGACCTGACGTCAGGGAAGGGGTGACAGCAGCCGACGCAGAACCCCGGACTTTGGAATTCAGGCCGACTGAGGGCAGCCTGCCAGCAGGATTACTCAAATGTAATGACTGCAACAGTGAATACACTTGAACATCTAAATTTATGGTAAGTGTACACAGCTGTACTTTTCCACTCCCAGGCAACCCTGGCAGAGGGCTCTGAAGTGCTGATGTCTAGCCCTTACAGAGGGCTCTGAAGTGCTGACCTCCAGCCCTGGGCACACTAAGTTCTGATTCTCCTACACCCAGCTTCAGGCACACTGCTCTGTCATTCTGCCCCACACACACATACTTGTAGTTCTGGGCTCATTGCTGTGAAGTGCTGATCTCCAGCTCTTGGCACATGGCTGTGAACCTCCTCCCCCAAGCCAGCCCTGAGCATGGTGCTCTGAAGTTCTGCCCCACTCACACCCATCCCTTGACACTGTGCTTTTTTTAGTAAGGTAGCATTGCGGTCATTCCAGCTGTGGCAAATGCATAATCAGGTGTGTGCCAAAAGGAGCAATTCTACTCAGTGATCAGCTTAGTGAGTGCTGATTACAGAGCATGGTGGTATGAAATGCTGATGTCTAACTGTGTTGGACATGGTGCCATGAAGTAGTTACACAGTGCTGTAAAGTGTTGATCCCCATTCAATCCAGAACACAGCTCTATGAAGGGCATTGTTGCTAAGTTCCTTGTCAGGCCACAATGCTTCATTCCCATGGTGCTGTGATGTGCAGTGTTGCTGATATCAAGCCCTGGACACAGTGCTTTGACCATTCAGTGTTACTGGCTAGTAGCCCTGTAGATGGTACTTTGGCTTTCAGTGTTTCCAGCTCTGGATATTGTGCTATGATGTTCAATGTTATTGGCATCCAACCCTGGACATGTGCTGTCTCATTTAGTGTTGCTGTTTTCCTGCTCTGGACACTGTGCAGTGACTATCAACAAACATGTCTGTCTTTGAAGGAAGTGATCCCTCATTCCTTTGCAGATCTTCATCAGGATAAGTTTTTCTTATGTTCTGATTATAGTCTTGTATTACAAACCAACTTGGTGACAGTCTAAAATGTTTAATGCAGTGTCTTAGCTGTAGGCCTCTGGTTGCTCCACAGAAGAGGCTAGTTTACAATGCTAGTCTGTATCTTTAAGGACCTAGTACTTGAAAAGCCGAGCTTCTCTACTCTTTTCACCAAGTGTAAGTCTTTGGGAACTGCCTGTGCCCAAAAACTTAGCACATTCTTCTGAAAAGGCATAAAATGAATCAACAGAAGTAGCATTCACATTTAACCATAGTCATGCTGAGGGAAGCCCTATCATTTGTAGCACAGCATGTAGTTCTGATGAAATTGCACATTTTTTATCTGATATCAAAGTGAGTTAGGTAGCCTGTACTCACTTTTGTGATTTTTTTCTTTAGGCTAGCAGGCCACTTCTTGTTGAAGTGCTACTAATACTGATGACATCTGTAGGGTACAGCCTTGCCTGGCATCCGCAAAGGGTCATCTTAAATGTATCTTTCACATTGCATTGCATTGTCATCTCAGTCTGTAGGCTTTTTTTCCCCCTATTTCTTTTCTGTTTTCAAATCTGCATTTCATTGGATACTGGAAGAAAGGTGCTTCTTCCCAGGAAATTGTTCATTGAGCTTTATTGCTGACTCTTCTTTACAGAAACTAATTGGTAGACATGCAGTTTTTCTCAGTGTTTGCATTTAATGCTCATATTTATATTTTAATATTTAATGACTAATAGCAGTACACTGGTTCAACAAGATAGGGTTTTCACCTCACAGCAAGGGGTTGTCTGGTTTGATTCTTGGCTGGGGTGCTTTCTGTGTGGAGTTTGCATGTCTTCCCTGTGTTTGTGTGGGTTTCCCCCTCTTCCCAAATTTGAAACATGTGCACTGGGTGGAATAGTCCATCTAAATTGGTCATAAGCGTGAGTGTATGTGTGATTGTGTGGTGTGGAAGAACCATCACAGCAGGGTAGCCACCCAATGGTGTGAACCTTGGCTCTAGATTCAGTGTTGAAGTGACACTCCATGTGCAAAATAAAAATAAAAAAAGGTTATGGATGGATGAATTTTAATGAGTAGGGTTAATGCTGTCTGCCTCCTGTGGTTCAGGGATTGATTCCATTTTCCTGCTACATGACTCTGAGCATATCACTTAACCAGTATTCCAGCTCTTAGTCTGGAAACGGTCATGTGTATCAGTGCTGTACCATAGTTAACAAATGAGAATAAATTACCTAATTTTGTAGCTGGCAATATAATAGAATTTGTCCAACTATCAGGCCATTTACCTGTCTAACTTTAAAAAAAAAAAAAAAAAAAAATGCTGTTTCTGTCTGGATTGCATCATCGTTATTTCTATGACGCCTGAATATAATCAACCCAAGTGTAGTACACATATGAGGGATACTAAACAACTGGGAAAAAAATAGTGCAGTGAAGTGTTTGTCACTGGCAGTTGTGAACACTCAGCTCACACTGCAGCACATTATGTGTACAATAAGCACTAATCCTCTGGCAGTGTTTTATATGAGAGGTTGGTGTCACTAACACATTTTGTGTATGGACTAGCAGTAATTTTTTATGGTATTTTATGTGGGTAGTGGGTTTCACTACAGCATTTTGCACATGTACTGATCAACAAGTCTTACTGTACCATTTAAAGTATACATGTGAGTGGATCAGGTTGCTGAACCTGATCTTATCCTTTTCTAATTCTGCACAGTTTTTAACAGGCTAGTGTTTTTATACTGAAAAGTATAGATTTTTAATTATGTGAAGCTCTGACAGCTGTGGGATGCATTTGCACTGGATCCTTTCTTTTCCCCCCACTTTATATATATATAGATTTTCAAGATTAAGGCCACTCTAATTCTGTACAGATTTTTTCCTCTGATAAGTGTGTTTCCCTTTCCTGCACTTGATTTATGATTTACAAGACCTGTGTCATTCACATGGGAACACCTAATGGGTTTTGCAGCTAACATACTGACGTGCTAAGTTTCCTTATACTTTTGCAAGTACTTGTGCCTTTTAGACTTCATTGCTCCTCAGTCGAGACTCCCGCCCAGTTTCATATTATGTTTCACTGATCTGATAACTGCTTTGGTTGTTTTGTGGTCTCATGCCTGCATTTACTATTAGGTGTCTTTCGGCTTTTCCCGGTTAGGGGTCGCCACAGTGGAACTCTGGTCCGCCAATGATTGGCAGTTGACTTTTACGTACTGAGTTGCCAGCCCTGACACACAACCTTCATCGAAGGAACGCCCATTCACGCATGTCTCCATGCAGAAGACGCTCTAGCTGAGAGTCGAACCGGACAGCGTCTTACTGTGAGGCGATGAGATTAAATGAATCAGATGGTCATCCTGTGATCCTCTAGTGATTAGGCTGTTCCCTGCTATTTTAAAGTATCCTGAAGGAAACCCACTCTTTAAAAACAGTGCAGCCATTGTCAAAATGTGTTCTGTGGCGGCAGCTGTGTCCTTAACCAAATATTTATGTTAATGTCATGCTTGGCTGTATTTCTGGTTGGCTCTGGGTTTTGTGGTACAAAATAGGGACAGCATTTCTTTCTAAATAACTGTCCATGCCGTCTAGTGTTACTTTCCTGTATTTAAACTGTTCTGATAAGCTGAGATGTGATATCTCGGGATTTTGTTTAATAGACTACATGTAACTGAGAAAATGTTAAGGTATGTGGGAATTTTTTTTAAATCTTACATGCTGGGAGGGTATGGTATCTACAGGTATTCAACAACCTTGCGTCCTTGACACTGAGTACTTTAATACGACTTGGCACTTTCTGAAAATCTCATGGACTTGTTTTGAAAGGTTCTGCTGTTCAGCTCTTGGTTAAGGGGATGCTAACACCGCTACCTACAAGCTATGACAAGTAACTATAAATGGTGAGTAACAGCATGCAGCATCCTTCGCTAGACTGAGACGGTTAATGTGCAGTCCACCAGCTGAGATGCCAGCCATGCCTCTTGTCTTAGTCTTTCTAGCTTTCTTCACTCCGATGTCTTCCTTTGTAATTAACGTGAAGAACCACAAGGCAGAGAGAGGGAGTTTTCTTTCCCTGGGAAAACTGTTGACACTTGTTTGTGTAAGTGACCTGGATTGATAATGGACTTAAGTGTCATGAGGTCATATGTGATGCAAAAGGGGATTTATGGCATTAGACACATCCCCAGTTTTGCAGATTATGCTTTAAATTACTATCGTTTACTGCTTTTAGACACTTGAGAGAATGGGAGATCCCTTTTGGATTAGTACCAGTCCACTTAACACTATCTTTTTTTTTCTTCCTTTTGAAACATGTTGTGGGAAGATGTTGAGTCTTGCAGCTTTCTTGCAAGATATTGCATGTATCCTGTGTTAAACAGAGTGCCATGTTGTATCTGATGAAATGATTGCATATTTCCATGTAATGAAGTCTGATATCTCATGAGATTGTCCTTGCACAAGTTTGCTTAGTTGATTGTTGAAAACGAACTGTCTCCGAGGGCAGTCATTAAGATGTAATGTCATCTGGAGCAATGCAAGCAGTCTCTGTGGAGACTATCCAATTACACCTGTGCTGTCGAGGAAGGTTACAACATCCAGTCCCTCAGCTGCAAGAACCCAGGAAGTGTATCCTCTCCATGTTGCTAATATTACCTTATTCAAGGAACCTGAGTAGCTGGAGGAAAAGCGGAAGTTTAATTTTATAATACTCTGTAGACACGAGTTTTGTCATGGTTACATTGTTGGTGTCTAAACTTTGCAAGGTGTGCATTAATGTATATATTCATTGATTGCTGCTGCATTGCTTAGTATGACTACTGTAATGCATTTCATTTTCATTAGGATTTTAGTAGACAGGGAAATAAAAGTATGTGTGGATAAAGGGAAGCAAGTGGACTGTGGAATGCTACGAGTATTAAGGAAACAAGAAATCCATTTTTAAAAGAAAAAAATGAGTGGTAAGGAACATAGAATTATATTAAAGATGACAAAATTGGAAGAGTTTTGAGCCTAACAGTAAATAGTTACATTAAAATGAGAAGTGATTGACTGATATGAGTACTTGGCAGCATCAGTGATGAGAAATTCTGCTGCTTGTGACAGAAATCTATTCAGGCAGTGACCGTTAAGGGAGGTTTTCCCCCCTTTGTTGTTTCTCTGTACAGCCACCAATGTATTCTGTTTGCTAGTACTGCCTGCTTTCCTCACCTATCATCTGTAGGGTCATGATGCCTTTTCTATCACACGAGGAGGCTACTTACTGGAAATGGCCGTAGAGTTATCTGGGAAATACTGCAAATCCAATGCCATGGCAGTGCTATTTATACTGAGATGCCAGCATACTGTCTGTCTTAAACATTCTAAGGATCATTGTGTCATAGTTGGAACTTTTAGCCTTTTCTGCTCCCCTTAAGCTGGTCCCTGGGCTAGCTCCTTTCCTGCTGGAAAGGATCTATCTCATTGTGTATGCTATAAGACATAAAACAGAGTATTTTTTTCAATGTTATTTCATACAAAATGTATTTATTTTTTATTTAACATTTGTTTACTAGGAAACTCCAACTGGGACAGAGCCCATTTTCTTTAGAGGCCGGGGGAGAAAAGCTCCACAAACAATTCGTATACTTGCATTAATTACGATAATTTTGTACATTGTAGACAAGAACACTTCGTACCATAAAAATTTCCATAGAAGAAAAAGATGGACAGTAATACATACTGTAGCTTAAAATTTTCCTGATCAGACAGTGCAGACCTACATTACATTACTTACTATAAAGAATGCACATTAGAAGTGGACTTTTGAAATACATTAAAGTTCACAATGGTGGTAGGGACAGACATTTGTACATCCAGTAGTATAAAGCCATCTTACACAGAAAAAGACAGAAAGAGAGACAGTAATACATACTGTAGTTTAGTTTAAAATTTTCCTGGTTAGAGGATACAGACCTAAGTTATATTGCTTACTTGTAGATAATGGAAATAAGAACTGTACTTTGGAAAGGTTCTGGCAAAGGCTCTTGCCTTCCCCATAGTGCCTTTTTTAGGCAAAGTCATGAGGACAAAATTACCAATGTGAAAAATCTTCTAAACAAAATTTAAAGGTAATGCTGCTAAACACTAGGAGTCTTAACATGAAACTGCACTCATTGCAAGCGTTCCTCACCCTGGAAGATGCTGACATTTGTGCAGTCACTGAAACCTGGTTCAAAGTTGCGGAGAGCACCCCAGCCTTACCAGGTGACTTGTCCTACCATACTTTCAGACCCCAAATGGAGCGCTACAAAGCCAAAGGAGGTGGAGTGTCAATATTTATCAAAGACACACACCTGCAGGCTGGTCAGACAGTATGACGCACAGGTGATGCTACAGGTTCAATTAATTGTTCCATCAAGATTCAACCCTCTACTCTGATCTTGGGCGACTTTAACTACCCAACCATAGATTGGAAGACCTATTCTAGCTCAAACACAAATGCCCAGTGATTCCTCAACTTCATTAGTGCCAATGCATTGGATCAGCTGGTCGACACCCCCACAAGATGTGAAAATATCCTGGACCTGGTACTAACCAGCATGAGTAGCCACCCCTACAGTGTCATCCTCCTTTGTAAGATCGGACATAAAGCAATTGCTTTCAAAGTCACCATCTCCCCTGACCCCCCCCCCCCCCCCTTACCAGGGTCAAACAAAAAAACTTTTGCAAAGCTGATTACAACCTCCTGAGAGCAGGTATAAGCAGCTTCACAGCCACCATCCTTTCAATAGGAACAAGCACCAATATCCAAGCCTACACCAAAAAACTATATGAGCACCTATAAAGCTGCATGGGCTCAGCAATGTCTGACAGGGCCAAATCGTCTTCCTCAGGGAAGAGTAAACCTGTCTGGTGGACAGCAGCAATAAACAGACTCTATAATAATAGGAATAAATTGCTTTCCAGAGCCAAGAAGGAGCAGGTGCCAAGTTGGAAGCAATCTCTCCTTTGTATGAATAAGCAAATAAGGTCACTGGTGAAATCCTCTAAGGTTAACTTTGAGTCCAAATTGGCCACAGCCACTAAGGACAATCACAAGGCCTTTTTCACATATGTCCACATTCTCAAAGGTAACTCTCAGATCTGCTCTGAATTGGTGGTCAAGGACACCACATAAACAAATGCTGTAGTTATAGCCAACCTGCTGGCAAACAAGTTAATTGAAAACTTCACCCACCTGTCCTCACCCCCCCACATCAGTAAACCAGGACATCCCCAGCACCTGCTCCCCCTCCCCTCATCACCAGGCAGCAGGTCATTAATGTCCTCTCAAAGGCAAAAAAAAAATACAGCCTCCATGGGACCTGACAACATCCCTGACTGTGTCCTACATGAACTCAGACAAGCGCTCTTAGCACCACTAGGCACCCTATTCAATCAAAGCCTGTGCGCCGGCTTCATCCTAGCAGAATGGAGGACAGCCACAGTCATCCCTCTACACAAAGGTGGAGCGTACACCGTCCCAGGCAATTATGGACACATCAGCCTAACTAGCCTGATCTGCAAGGCCATGGAATGCATTATCATGGACCTTATAAACAAGGATATTGGCAACCTCCAAATGCTTGATCCCACACAGTTTGGTTTTGTCAGAGGGAGATCATGCCTGTTAAACTTGGTCACCTTCTTCGAAACAGTCACCAAAGCCATTGATGAGGGGAAGACAGTGCACACCGCCTAGCATGACCTAGCCAAATTCTTCAACACTATTCCCCTTTTGGGCATAATAGATAAACTCTTCCAGCTAGGCATCAACCCATATGTTTCACAAAACTATAGCGCCAAAAAATTTAATACGATAAATCTTTCGGGTTAACCACCCTTCATCAGTACATTTAAAATAAGGTTTTCATTCTTTTTAAATAGGAGATACTTAACATCACATGATCCAGCCAGCCTATCTAAAACTTTCCTTTACAAGAACTTCTTTAAAACCTCTCTTAAAAATTAGAAACATATCATAACTACACTATATAAAACATGAATTATATCAGCAGTACAGTAACAATATAACAAGCATCATAAAAATATATATTATAAAAATATATGTTATATTATAAAAGTCAACCACAACAGATAAACCAAACTTTTAAAGGCAGGAATAGAGAAATCTTATACTATTCAGTTACATGATTTCTCTGTCTTTTCACCAATACTGGTTTCAGACTTACTGCATTGTTTAAACCTGGATTTTTGTCGGCTTGCAATCTAATAATCCACTCATATTCCTTTAGTTCTAAAGCATTGTTCATATCACAACCCTATTTCCCATTACTACCAAATCAATTACTCTAAACTTGAATTGGTGTTCCGGGCCACAGTCAGAAATATACTTACTTAAAGCATTCGTCAATATTTTCCTTCTGATTTCTGACTTGTGTTCCCCTATACGCTCCTTCAATTTTCAGGTGGTTTTACCGACATAAAATCCAGGACATGCAACACATGTCGCTAAATAAACCACTTGAGTTGTGTTGCAAGTTGCAGAAGTATTGAAAAAATATTCTTTACCTGTTGTTGGGTGTTTAGTATCTATCCCTTCACAGATGTCATTGCAAAAAATACAATTATAACATTTCTTTGTTCCTGCTTTACCTAATCTGTCCTTTTTCCACCCCCCTTTAACATCTTTATAGCATAATTTAATTTTCAATGTTTCTGAGTTTCTATATGAAAAATGCGTTTTCTCTCCAACTATATTCTTTATATCTGGCATGGCCCTTAGGATAATCCAGTTTTTTCCAATGATATTTTTTACTTGCTCACTGTTCTTATTAAACAGACTCTAAGCCAGTCACAAGTGGTGTCCCACAGGGCTCAGTCCTGGGACCCCTCTTGTTCGGCATTTATTTTTCCGAGGTGCAAGCAAACATAGGAGGATTGTGGCTGACAAAGTTCGCAGATGACTGCAAACTGGGCGCCATAATTGGTACTCCAGCGGACACAAGCATCCTTCAGAAAGGCCTAATAGAAACGGATAACTGGTGCCAGAGCCATGGCCTTAAACTGAACGCCAAAAAATGTATATTCATACCCTTTGGGATAAACAAAGTACCCACAAATTACCACATAGGTGGTAATCCATTAAGTACGGAAGAAGTAATCGGGGACCTAGGGACCCAAGTTGACAGTAACCTCTCATTTGACACTCGCATTGCCAAGGTGGTTAGGAAGACCTTCTATATTACCCACCTTATCATGAAAGGATTCACATCTAGATCAAGAGAAGTCATTGTGCCCCTATACTCTTCCCTTATCAGGCCCATAATTGAGTACAATGCCCCATTTGGGATGTACCTTACCCGACACCTGCAGCAGTTAGAAAGACCCTAAAAGTACCTCACCAAGAGGATCAAGGGTCTCAAAAATATGTCATATGCTGCCCGGCTGAAGAAACTCCAGCTCTATTCAGTCGCGTACCGCCTACTCAGAGGCGATCTATGCCTGACGTACAAGGCCATGTCCAATCCGGAATTAATGGACATGCTCCACCTCAGAAAATCCAAATCCACCAGAGCCACGAGAGCGAGAGATTTGAACCTCAACACAGAAATAAATAGGACATGCTGGAGGGAAAGATTCATAACCCAGAGGCTCCCTACACTCTGGAACAGAATCCCAGTCCATGTTAGGCAGAGCCCCTCACTGACTCTCTTCAAGAGAAATCTTGACGAGTGGATGGGAGATCTTAGGTTTACCCCGGGGGTCATCTCTGTGTCACTACTAGACAAGAGGTACAATAAACTAAACCCTAAATGGGCGTAGTATTCTCATTCCAAGGGGTGGCGAAAGCCACACACACTCTGGCTAGGCTTATAAATGCCCTAAGGCAGATAGCCTAGTATGAACCATATCTAGTCACTTGTTTCTTCTTCTCCTTATGAGGACTAGCCTGCCGTATAGGACCAAATTTTGGCTTGTACTCATCCGATTGTCCTTTTACTACATTTCTATAGATTTCATCTACTAGTGATGCTGAATAACCATTACCAATAAATTCTTGCATCATGCTATTAGCTTGCATTTCAAAATTTGATTCCTCGGTATTGTTTGCTTACTCTAATTAATTGCGCTTTCAAAGTTCCTTTAAAGATGTGCGATGCATGCATACTATGTGTATTTATATATCTGCAGACAGCTACTTCCTTTTTATGTAAAGTTGTTTCTACACTGTTTCCTTTTTTATATAATTGAACATCTAGAAATGTTATTTTCTCTTCTGACGCTGTCATTTTGAACCTCAAAAATTCTGTTGTAGAGTTCAAAAAGTTTAGATATGTATCCAGTTCTCTCTTGTCCCCCTGCCACACAAGAAAACAATCATCTACAAATCTTTTATAAAGAACGACTTTACTATTAAGATTATTAAATTCACTAAGGATATATGTACCCGCGGTAGTGGTGCTGCTGCGGTAGCGTTGTTGCCTCACAGCAAGACGTTGTCCTGTTCGATTCTCAGCTAGAGCGTCTTCTGTGTGGAGGCATGCGTGAATGGGCGTGCCTTCGTTGAAGGTTGTGCGTCAGGGCTGGTAACTCGGCACATAAAAATCCACTACCAAACATTAGCAGACCGGAGTTCCGCTGTGGCGACCCCTAACCGGGATAAGCCGAAAGACACAACAACTAAGGATATACTTCTTTTCCTATTCATATAGTACTAGGTTCGCATATGTATTTGCCACCGGTGTTCCCATTGCCACTCCAGTTAGTTGCAAGTAGGGTATATTATCAAAAACAAATACATTCTGTGTCAAAACTACTTCTAGTAGTGTACAGATATTCTCTGTTTCCCTCACTTTTGCAGTTTTATCTCCATATTAAGAAAATTACGTATGGCTTCTATCCCGTACTCATTTGGTATAACTGTAAAAAGCGAAGTAATATCCAGAGTGACAAATAAGAAGTTATTGTCTCCTATATATTTTTCATGCCATTCAAACAAATCAACCAAAAAACTGTCAGTATCTTTAACAATGCTGGAACATCTAGCTAAATACTTTGCCAATACCATTTGCAAGTACTTTGAAATTGGTTGTGTAGACCAACCACCCCCGAGACAATGGGCCTCAAGGGGGGGGTTGATAGATTTATGTAGTTTAGGGATCCCATATATCTGAGGGATCCTAGGGCACGAAACAGTAAGATAGTTCAATAACTTTAATGTTATATCATTTGTTAGTTTCAAATCATAAATAATCATATTTATATTTGATATATGCTTCTTCACCTCACTAAAAGAAATAGGTTTAAATGTACTTTCTTAACTTAACATCAATTTGAATGACAGACCCCCACTTGTAGTGTTTTGAAGTTTTTTTTTTTGGTTTTTTTTTTGTTTTTTGGGTTTTTTTTGTTTTGTTTTGTGGAACAACGATCACTCTTCCGTGTCTTTGGGATTTCACGCTTTTGCTTTTAAAGGATTAATAAATCAGTGTTCGCTGATTTAATATAGACCCAGTTAGTTAATGGGCAGTGATGCGCTATGAGTAGATTAAGTAATGAGGTCATTCTAACCAGTTCAGTTGTTGCAAGGCCATACAGTGGTGGGATATATGTGGGGAGTTTGCTGCAAATGTAGCTATTTTATTATATAGCATGCTTCAAGTTTTACTAGACCGGTTTTCTTTAAGTTGGTGAAGATAGGTGAGGCATATAGTGGAGTAGAGAGAAGGTGGGTTCTGGCAGTTGCTTGTCTTGTAGTGTGTGTTAGGAATGCTTTGATTCTGTATAGTGTTCTTAATTTTGTGTGCGTCTTTTTGATAGCTTGTGATAGGTGTATGTCAATTTCATGGTGTATGTCAATTTCATATTTGTCTATTACACCTAGCAGTTTTGTTTGTGCTACTGAAGCAGTTGTATTGTTGGAGGCGTATATTTGAAATTGTGGTGGGGACCCTGTAGATTTGCAGGAGGCAAAAGAACATAAGTTTAGTTTTACTTTTGTTAAGAATCAGTTGAGAGTTAGAGAGCCAAGATTCGACAGCTGATAGGGACTGAGTGTAGTTACTTCTAGTTGTTGTAGGGAGGGTGCATTGCACGTAAGAGTCGAGTCGTCTGAGTACTGAACAGTCGTGGCAAGATGTTTAGCTGTGTGAAGTCTGTTGGTGAAAATATTGAACAGAATAGGACCTAGTATTGAGTCCTAGGAGACCCCCATTGTGACAGGTTAGAGATGAAAGATCTTGGTGCCGTTTGACAGCTTGTTGACGGCCAGTTAGTTGTGGAACCAAGCAGTAAATGAGCAACTTAACTTTAGGGTACATAGTTCTGTGGAGTTTCTGGTGGGAAGATGTATTGAAGGCTTTGGAGAGGTCCAGGAATATGGAAGATAGTAGTTTACCTTCATTTATGTATTGGTTGACTGTGTTTGTGAAACTTAGAAAGGTGGTTGTGGTGTTATGATTGGGAGGAAAAATGATGCCATGTTTTAGGCAAGAGGTAGTTTGATAATAGCAGGGAGGTTGGCATAATGGCCAAGGTGTTTACCTTACAAATCCAAGGAGAAGAGTTTGATTCTCATTTGGGGTAATTGGCTTGGCTTAAAATGGCCCATAAGGGCACTTAGCCTAGTACTAATCTATGAAACTATGAACCTGTGATTTAGGTATGAGTACACTTTTCTAGAATTTTGGCTAGGGGAGATAAAATTGCTATGGGCCTGTAACTGGAGAGCTCAGCAGAGTTCCCCTCCCTTATGTAGAGGAATCATGCAAGGTATTTTCCAAATTGCTGTATGTAGTGTTCTGAAATTTGAGTGATTAGTCAGGATGGAGATTGGATAGGAGATGGCATCTACTGCTAATTTAAGAAATTATGCAGGTGGGTTGTCTACCGCGGTGGTGGTGCTGCGGTAGTGTTGTCGCCTCACAGACGTCCTGTTCAATTCTCAGTTAAAGCATCTTCTGTGTGGAGACATGCGTGAATGGGCGTACCTTCGTTGAAGGTTGTATGTCAGGGCTGGCAACTCGGTACGTAAAAATCTACTGCCAATCATTAGCGGACCGGAGTTCCGCTGTGGCGACCCCTAACCGGGAAAAGCCAAACGATACAACATGCAGGTGGGCTGTCTGCTGCAAGAGATGTAGGTTTATGCTTGTAAAGTAATTTTCTTATATATTTGTTTGGATAGGCTTGAAGGAGAAAGTATTATTGTCTGCCTTAGGTAGTGTTGGGATAGTTGGAGGAGAATTGTTCTTAGAAAGTGGTAGCATGTAATTCGTAAAGAATGTTAAATTGTGTAGCTATGCTATCATTCTTGCCTGTGGTTGAAGTGGTTGGTGTCGAAGGGTGGCCGGGGTGAAGGAGTTTTTATAGCTGACCAGAATTTCTGTGGGTTGTTTTTGTTGAGCTTCACTATAGTATGTTTTTTTTAACTTGATCTGGATTTAGCTTTGTTTCTAAGTCATTAATACTGATCTAGAGTGACCTGAGATTTATTGGTGTATCAGAGTTCCCAGGCTTTATCTCTTAATTTTAGCAGTAGTGTGATGTCTTTTTGATAACCAAGAAGTGTAGTTTGCTTTTACTCTTATAATATGGCATGGAGCTAATTTATTTAGTATGTCTGGGAAAGTGGTAATGAAGTAGTCTATGCTAGTATCTAGGGTTAGCATTTTAAGTGGGGACCAGTTACAGTGTTGCAGGATGGTGATGAAGGTTTGAGCATTAAAGTTTTTTTTTTATTGCGAATTTGGCATTATGTAGTGTTTCTGGGGAGATGGAGCTGCCGTCTAAGTAGGTATGTGGGGAGGCAATCACTAATACTGTCAGAGAGGCATAAGTATGGGCTGGTGTATTTGTCAAGATCCAATCAAGAATAGATTGTTTTTTTTGTGCTTTTGTCTATTTTGGTAGCACATTGTATGAGTTGGGTAAAGCTGTGCAAGTTGATAAAATTAGTGGGGTTTTCAGAGTTGCAAGAGAACCAGTCAACATTAAAATCATAAATAATAAAGTTTTTCTGATGAAATGTTAAGGAAGTCCACTGGAGCATTTCCTCAATTATTTTTGGGAGGGATACAAGTACCTATGATAGTTTTGTATTTACTGGAGTTGATTTCAGGTTTGCGGAGTACCATCTCACTATTATTGAAAACTAGGATATAGTGGCTCCGGACCCATCCAAGGTAGAGACGACCGTAGGATCCTTAGTCGAAGAAGTGATGTTAAGTTGTCAATCTCGCCTTCATTCTTGCTTGATGGGTTCGGAGCCGATCCCTCGGCTCCGACTCGGCACTTGCTTTAGCTCGAGAACTCCTTTTACCAGCTCGAGGCAGCCCCATATCCCATGATGCAAGGCAGGAAGTACCCAGATCTCGTTTGCCGCTTCGCTTGGGAGGTCTTCTCTTTACCAGCTCCTGGTAAGTAATTCACATTTGTGACATTTAAGCCCCTTTTTAGTTAAAAACTTTTTGTTTTGATAGTTTAACTTTAAATTTAACTTTTCTGACAGAAATCCCTGTCTCTTTTAATTTTTAGTCAGTTAATTTCCTATCCCATCCCCTGTTAGGGTGTGTGTGTTGGTATTTTTTACTAAATACCCTTTTGGTATTAGTTTAATTAATTGGACTGGTGTGTGTGTGTTTTGTTAGGCACCATGTCTAAAGAGAGGGTTTCAGGTTTTAAGAAGTGTGACTCGTGCTGTCAGAAGATGTCTCTGACAGACGGTCACACTTCTTGCCTGTACTGTTTAGGCCCTCTTCACCTGCAGGACTCCTGTGCTATTTGTCACTCCTTCAGCCAGAGAGTCCTGCAGGAGAGAAGGAATAAGTTGATTCTCAGGGGTCTTCTTAAGCCGGAGGGCTCTCCGGCTAAGTCGGCCCCACAAAAATCAACTAAATCTGCCAAGACCCAGGCTTCTGTTTCTAAGCCTGTGGCCTCGGCTCCGACTCGTATAGAGTCGAGATCGGCTCGGCTGGAGCCGATTCTGATCCACTAAGCTTTCGCCGATGGCTATCGGTGCGAATCTGCTGACCACTGTGGTGTCGGTTCCGACCGGCTCCGACACCCACGCGGCATCGGTGTCGGCTCGATTGGCTCCGACACCCATGTGGCACAGGCATCGGTGTCGGCTCCGATCGGCTCCGACACCGTTACTTTGGTGGCTGTATCGGCTCCGGCTGGAGCCGATACATCGAAGCGTTCTGCCGGCTCCGGGAAATCGGTGCCGACAGGATCAGTAATATCGGCTCCGATGACCCATTCCAGGAAGAGGTCGAGGTCCCTTCCTTGGAGCCGATACTTTCGGCTCCGGCCTCGCCTCTTCTATCGGAACGGAGCCATCGGAGCCGATCTTCAAGGTCATCCAGGTTGTCAGACCATGACCTAGAGAGAGTGGTCAGTAGATTGCTCAAGTCACAGGTACTGGCCCAAATGCTACACAGTCCGTCTCAGCAGGCGACTGTTGGTCCACACCCCGTTACAGTTCCTCCTTCAACTCTACCTCAGAGCTTGGAGTTGGAGTCTTCGGGCATGGTTACTGCTACGGCTGGAGGACGGATACCCCTTCTGTTCCTTCAGCCCCTACTCTTATCTCCTCTTCCTTAGAGGGATTCGTGGTCGGGCTTCCATGGTCTCCTCCGAGGGGTGAGTGGCATCGGACCCTTGTCCGAACCCGCTCTTCCCTTGGAGCCTCGGCCTTGGTGAGCTCGGCTCCGACATCTGCCTCGGAGACTTCCCTTCGGTGGCCCCGGAGTTCCTAGCTCTTGGAGCGGGTCTCTCGGACCTGCCTGGGAGGGAGCATTCGAGGTGATGAAGAGTGTACTGGCCACTGGTATCAGTCAGCAGTCTCTTCCGTAGCTCCTCCCTCTATTGTACCTGTTGACATCTCTGCCACTTCTCTTGCTACAGGACCCAGAGATCCTCCGCCTCAGGTTTCCCCATTGGGAATTTCCCCTCTTCCGAGGATTCTCCTGATGTTTCGGGAGATCCTCCTAGGAAGAGGACTTGTAAGAGGAAGCATGTAGACTCCCTGAGTCTGTCACTGGATACTGACTTTGATGAGTCAGAGGGATCCCCTAGATCCCCTCTGAGGATGTCTCCTTCTCAGACATCCTAGAACTTCTGAAACAGAGGGAAACTGGCCCACCAACAATCCCTCTGAGGATGAGTCAGTATACCTAGAGGCATTTGGATCTCGGCCCTCCACCTCCTGGGTGTCTCCGCCTTCGACCCCTTATGCAGGTTATAGCTCGAAAGGCGTGGACAGCTCCTGACTCTGTAGAGCCAGTCCCTAGGAGGCCTTCTAAATTTATAACTGCCCCTAGTGACAAACAATTCCTTACCAAGGGTGTCCCCGCTGATGCCATGGTGGTGGCTGCGGCCACCAAAAAGGAACTTGCAGATCCTTCCGTGCCTGTCCATCCTCCTAACAAGGACTCTAGGACCATGGATAGGTACGGCAAGCGGATGTTTTCCTCAGCGACCTTTGCTATGCGTTCGCTGAATTATCTTTGTCACTTCACCAGACTCCAGAGAGATATCCTGAAGGAGCTGGGAGAAGTAGTTCAGGATCCTACAGCTGCAGGGGCCCAAGAAAAGATTGCTTCGCAGCTAGGAACCCTCAATTCCATTGCTAACTCCTCCATGCGGCTAATATCTTATGCTGCTGATGGAGCGAGTAGAGCTGCAGGCACAGGTGTGGCTCTTAGGCGCCAAGCCTGGATGCGGCTATGTGATTTTTGGATCCCTTTAAGGCGTCCTTCACAAATTAAGCCCTTTGATGGGTCAGCTTTGTTTGGCCCTCAGGTGAAGGAAACCTTGACCAGGTGTGAGCAGGACGGCAAGACTCTTTCTGCTGTTGGAGTCCGTTTTCCACCCCTTCTAGGCCTTATCCCAAAGGACAGAAGGGTGGGAAGATGTGGTTCCGTAAATCTCAAGGAGTCACGCCCGGATTCACGTGGTCAGTTTACCCCTAGAGGCAGAGGGGTAACAACAACAGACGCCCGCTCTAGAGGCAGAGGGGTCCAAGAATCAGGGCAACAGGGAGTCTCTTCCTGAGAAGCCCTTTCAGCATCCCTGAGGTGTTGCCCGGCTGTCCCTCCTTGGAGGCAGTCGGGAAGATTATCACTGTACCCAGAAGCCTGGCATTCCCTCACTCAAGACAGATGGGTACAGTCGATCATATCCAAGGGTTACATAATTCCTTTCGAGGAAAGTCCCTTCCCTCAAGTTCCCTTCCAGATGTACCACCGGTCTAAGGGACATTGCAGAGTTAGAGATCGCAAAACTACTGCAAAAAGAGCCATTCAGCCAGTTATAGACCATTCAGAGCCGGAATCTACTCAAGGTTCTTTTGGTCCCCAAAAGACGGGAGACTGGAGACCAATATTGGATCTCAGCAGACTCAACAAGTCTGTCAGGAAGACAAGATTCGAATGGTCACTCTTCAGTCAATTCTACCCTTCTTACAGAAGGACAACTGGATGTGCTCAATAGATCTTCAGGATGCGTACTATCACATCAAAATTCACAGACGCTCCAGGAGATTTCTCCGCTTCGGCTGGGGTCCAGTCATTTCCAGTTCAGAGCCCTGCCCTTTGGTCTCACTACAGCCCCAGAGTGTTCACCAAATGCATGGCAGGGGTCACGGCTCACCTGTGGCGTCAAGGATTCCAGGTGTTTCCGTATCTCGACGACTGGCTCCTGTCAGCCACCACCAGGCATCAGCTTATACAAGCCAGGGATTACACAATAGACCTTTGTTCTCATTTGGGCATCTCAGTCAACTACGAAAAATCATCCTTATCGCCCTGCCAGTCTATTACCTTCATAGTGGCAAACTTAAACACTGTTCGGATGTCAGCTACCCTTACAGAACAAAGAGTTTCAGACATTCAGACTCATGTCAGGATCATTCTGGCCAGCAAGAAGGTACAGGCCAGAATGGTTCTAAAGGTGTTAGGTCTTATGGCTGCGGCCATCACTCTTCTTCCCTGGCTCGATTCTACATGCGCCTCCTTCAGTGGATGCTGTTCACACAGTGGTCATACCAGCAACTCCCAATGCGTCACCAGATTCTGGTGACACAAACATGCAAAGAACATCTTGCTTGGTGGATCACATCGTCTCAGGTTCACCAAGGCAGGTGCTTTGTACCTCCGTCCCGGATAGCCACTGTCACCACGGATGCCTCCCTGATGGGGTGGGGGGGTCATTATCGGGGCAGGATGGTTCAGGGGGCGTGGCAACCGTTCGAGTACCATCTGCACATAAATGTCCTGGAGATGAGAGCAGTGCTTTTAACGTTGCAAGCCCTCAACGACTTTCTTCCCGTAGGGACAATTGCAGTCCACACAGACAACATGTCTGTAGTTTGGTATATCAACAAACAGGGCGGAACCAAGTCCTACCCCTTGTGTCGAGAAGCGCTCAGACTATGGCAATGGGCGATCTCCTCTCATCGGTTTCTGGTAGCAACGCATATCCCTGGGAAAACCAACATTATAGCGGACAGATTGAGCAGAGCTATTCTCATGCCTCACGAGTGGTGTCTCAAGCAATCCATAGCGGAAGAGATTTTTCTGGAATGGGGTCGTCCATGTTGCGATCTTTTTGCTACTCCCCAAAACAGCAAATGTCCAGACTTCTTCAGCCTCTTCCCTCTATCAGGCCATCCCCCCAGAGACGCTCTGACCCAGGATTGGCCCCAGGGACTTCTTTATGCCTTCCCTCCTTTTCCTCTGATCCCTCAGGTGATCCAGAAAGCTACCGTTTTGAGAGCCAAATTGATTCTCATTGCCCTTACTGGCCTCGACAAGTTTGGTTCCCGTTCCTCCATCATCACCTTTTGGTGCAGCCGTGGCATCTGGACCCAGTGCCAGATCTACTGATTCACCAATCCGGTCAGCTGCACCGGTCAATCCCTTCTCTCAACCTCACAGCATGGTTGCTCCACTTCCTTCCTTAGCCAGGCTTCCTTTGATCTCTAACCCAGTTAGAGATATCATAGTAGCTTCACTAAAATCCTCTACCAGGAGGATTTACACAAGCAAATGGAAGCGTTTCTCTTAGTGGGCTAAGGACCAAAATATTGATCCATATACTGCCCTGTTCAGGCAGTTCTGGACTTCTTAGCAGAGATTTTCCATGCAGGCTCCTCTTCTTCCACAGTCAGAGTTCAGTTGGCTGCTATTTCTAATTTTCATGTCGGGATAGCAGATCATAATATTATGTCCCATAGGCTCTGCAGGGCCTTTTTGAAAGGAATTTTCCTACTAAAGCCTCCAATCAGGAATCCTCCTCCTCAGTGGGATTTAAATTTAGTGCTGACATCTTTGATTCTTCCCCTTCGAGCCAGCTGTTTCTTGTTCCCTGAAATATCTTTCTTGGAAAACTTTATTCCTAGTGGCTATTACATCTGCCAGGAGGGTGTCTGAACTTCATGCTCTTCGGTTCGACCCCTATTTGATTTTTCACAAAGACAGAGTATCTTTGAGAACTAATCCATCCTTTTTACCTAAGGTCGCCCGATAAACAATCTGAATCAATCTATTGATCTCCTGTATTTTTCCTAACTATTCAGATAGAGCTGAACAAAAGCTACATTATCTTGGCGTCCACCGTCAGCTTAGATATTATTTGGACAGAACAAAAAATTTAGAAAATCTGATCAACTTTTTGTTTCCTATGCGGATAATAAAAAGGCCTTCCTGTTTCTAAAGTGACTTTGTCCAGATGGCTTTCTTCGGTCATCACTGAAATTTATACGATCAGGGGAAAACAGCTGTGCTCAAAACCTAAAGCACATTCAACTAGGAGTTTAGCTACTTCTACAGCTTTTCAAGCTAGACTGCCTTTAGACACTATTTGTGCAGCGCCACTTGGGCCACTCCTCACACTTTTGTTTCCCATTACAAATTGGACTTGGCCTCCAGGGACAGAGCCAGTTTTGGCTCTACAGTCCTCAAGAGTTTGTTCCATTGAGCCACCCAGGATAGAGGTGCTAGGACGCGGTCCCATCAAGCAAGAATGAAGGCGAGATTGACAACTTAACATTAAGAAGTTATGTACCTACCATAACGCGTTCCATGTTAGTTGTCTTCTCGCCTTCTTTCTTCGACCCTCCCTCCTTCCCCTGGCCTGGACAGACCTTGTATAAGAAACTATAATACTAAAGACCATTCAGACCTGGTCCTTTTTCCATTTGTAAGTTTCTTCTTCCTTTGGGAAGTATTGTTTATGCTTGGTGTTATTGCCCTTTTGTCAACAAACGAGATCTGGGTACTTCCTGCCTTGCATCATGGGATATGGGGCTGCCTCGAGCTGGTAAAAGGAGTTCTCGAGCTAAAGCAAGTGCCGAGTCGGAGCCGAGGGATCGGCTCCGAACCCATCAAGCAAGAAAGAAGGCGAGAGAAGACAACTAACATGGAACGTTATGGTAGGTACATAACTTCTTATTTTGTGGCATACCGGACTTCGAAAGGGTCTCGATAGTGTCCTGTGAATCCACAGAAGCAGGCATCAGGGGCTATAAAAGAGGACTGGAGAACTGACGACTAGCCTAACGGGAGTGTCATCGAAAGGTTTGGACCTGTCCAGTCTTTCTCTGTCTTTATCTTTAATTTTTTTAGGAAGATCTGCTGTCGATGACATACCAAAGCCATATCGGAATTCGAGGACTGTAAGCGAAAAAATCTACATTGTGGTCTGGGCCTAAGCAAGTGATGCAGTAAGAATGAAAGTCTTGGTGCGGTACTTGCTTTCTACAGGCGAGATAATTGTTAACTTTTTCTGACATCGGTTAGTGCAAGAAAAAAGTATCCCCAATGGGGTACTTAGCTTTAGAAGACTCAGTTCGGAAGATGAAACTGTGGTAGAGGCCAACCGGCACTCATGCAAACTGCTTTATACTACTGACGACCTGACGTCAGTCCTGAAGCGACAGCAACCGACGCAGAAATACTAAGACTCTGGTGTTCGGGCTGGCCAAGGGCAACCGTGGCAGGGATAACCCAATTGTGATGACTACAACAGTGAAACACAAAGAACATCTGCATTTATGGTAAGTGTACACAACTGTACTTTGACAGTTCTAGTTTGAGATTGTTTTTGTAAATGATGGCAATTCCACCTCCGTGTTTGTTTTTTCTGTGTAACCTATGTACATTATAAGCGGGGGGGGGGGGGTGTATTTTGTTTTTTATTTCTGATTTTAGCCAGGTTTCTATTAGCATTGCAGTATCGGGGGAGTAGAAGAAGTTGGTATGAAGTTCAGGTACTTTGTGTTTTTGAGGTTCATGATAAGGAGTAAGTGACGCAATCCTTTAGGAGAGGTAGGTAATGCAGTTTGGCTGTAAAGAAGAGTAGTTAAAGGGTTGATGTAGGTTTGGTTTGGCCAGGATTAGGGTGAATATTGCTGTTAAGTTTTGTATGGAATGCAAAAATGTTTGAGATTTTGAGAGTTTCAGAAAGTGTTCAGGTGAGAAAAGTAGATGTACATATTTGTATGGAAAGTAACGTATATGAGTAATGTTATAGAAGTTAGGTGCTATCTATAATTTAGTGGGTTTTAAGTGAAAAGGGTCAGGAAATGAAATGGTAGGAGAGGAGAAGGAGTTGGGTAGCTGAGTGTGATAGGCTGTTAGGTGATTGGCTAGGGTAAGGAAAATCAGGGAGATAATATAAGGAAAACATTTTTAGGTGTTTGAGATAGTGGGAAGGTTTCAGTAAACAGTGTGGGGAGCCATGTCAGTTATAACGAGTTGTAGTGAGTAGTTGTTTTATTTGAAAAGTGTTGAGGCTGGAGAAGTGCGTGTGTGTGTGTGATAAAAGGTATTATGTATAGGGTGGGTTGTTTAACGGAGTGGCTAATTTAGAGGTGATTGTGATTGGGTATTAGTAATTGTTAGGCATGGCTAGGTGGAGATAATCCAATACCACTTTCTTGCAAGCTATATGTCCCCCTCTATGACCCAGGAAACCCATACCGTGTATTTAAACTTGTTAGAAACACTAACCGTTCAACCCAATACCGTATTCATGGGTAATTTTAGTTACCCCACTATTAACCGGAAATCTTATGCGACACCAAACGTATAGGCACAGAGATTCCTTGATTTTCTAAACACAAACTCCCTGGACCAGATAGTCAATACATCAACCAGGGGTGCAACTATACTGGATCTGGTCCTCATTAATATGGGAGAGTGTTGCACACCCCCGATTGTAACGTCTTCACTGGTAAGGTCAGACCACAAAATGGTCTCCTTTGAAGTAAAAATAAAACCTGGACACCCAGCTAAACCTGGAATATTTGGAAACTACTCTTAAGGCCAATCTCCTGCTATTAAGTGATAACCTGGCAAAGGTTTGAGCACCCATAAACCCTGACAACACTGCTGCCTCTACAGAACTGTTCATAGAAACCCTGTACAAGCATGTTAATAGTTGCATAGAGACAGCTGTACCCACCAGGAAGAAGTGCAGAACTAACTCAAAAAATAAGCCACCCTGGTGGAATCACAAAATTAATAGGCTGTATAACAGACGGAAGAAAATCATGGCAAAATTAGGAGATGCAGCACCCAGCAGGATAAAAGCAGCATCATCAAACTAAACAAACAACTCTGAGGACAAATAGTTTACCAAACCAAACTTTGAGATAATATTGGCCTCCCAGAATGAGGGCAACCACAAAGCATTCTTTAGCTATGTCTACAACCTCAAAGGCAATACACAAGTGTGTGCAGAGCTTATTGTAAATGGAGCCACCTGTACTGAGCCGGAAGATACAGCAAACCTATTGGCTGATAAACTCAGCGTCAACTGTGCCCCCCTCTCCTCCTCAACCTTCCCTCAGGAAATACCATAAAATATAACACCCCCTACTATCACTAGGGAAAAGGTTCTTAATGCTTTCTCCAAGACCAAGAACACAGCATCATTGGGCCCAGACAGTATCCTAGGATGCCTTCTAAATAGCATGAAACATGACCTGTCAGGGCCTCTGGAATTATTTAAGTGTAGCTTGTAAACAGGCTTTGTGCCTCATGAATGGAGAATGGCAACAGTCATCCCTCTACACAAAGGTGGGCCATTTACAGACCCTGGAAACTACAGACCCGTAAGTCTCACTAGTCTTGTATGTAATGCCATGGAAAGGATTATCATAGAGATGATCAATAAAGGTATAGTAAACCTCCAGACACTGGACCCACCCCAGTTTGGTTTCGTCAAGGGCAGATCTTGCCTACTCAACCTGGTGGACTTCTTTGAGAAGGTAACCAAAGCAATGGATGAGGCAGAAGTGGCTGTTACTGCCTACCTTGACCTGGCCAAGGCATTTGACACAATACCTGTTAGGCATTGCTGGCAAACTCAAGAGGTTGGGTACAAGCTCAAATATCACCAGGTGGATAGCCAACTGGCTCACAGATAGGACTCAGGAAGTTAGAACTGGCAAGTCCACCTCTACAAAGAGGCCATTCACAAGTGGAGTCTCCCAGGGATCAGTCCTTGGACCGCTCCTTTTTAGCATTTACTTCTCAGAAGTCAAGGCCAATGTCTGTGGTTTCTGGCTGACTAAATTTGCAGAAGATTGCAAATTAGGAGCTGTCATTGAATCCCACACTGACACAAATGTATTCCAGGAGGGGCTGACACAGACAAACATCTGGTGTCAGAGCCCTGGACTAAACCTAAATGCCAAGAAATGCATAATAGTATCCTTTAGGAAGTCATCCATACCTGGTAACTATCTTTTCGACAACACACCCCTTAGAGTTGACCCTAGTAGTCAGGGATTTGGGGACACAAACAGATAGTAATCTAGCCTTTGACCATCACGTGTTTACAATAGTGAGGAAATCATTCTATGTTGCGCCACTTATAAACAAAGGTGTGGCATTTAAGTCCAAGGAATTATTGAGTACACTGCCCCCTTTGGTATGTACCTAACCAGGCATATCCAACAGCTGGAACGTCCACAGAGGTTCCCCACTAAAAGAATACAGGGTATGAGTAAAAAGTCCTATGCAGACCACCTTAAGGCCCTATCCCTATATTCTGTCTCCTACAGGCTTTTACAGGACATTATCAGAGCCCACTCTGATGGGCCTCTGCATATCCAAAAAAACAAACAGCACTAGAATTACCTGTTCTAAAGACTTACACCTTGCCTGTGACGTAAACGGGACCTGCTGAAGAGACCGGTATGTATCGCAGAGAACTACCACTTCTATGGAACATGCTCCCCATCCATGTGAAGCAGAGGTCCTCCCTAACCCATTCAAGTGCAGCTTGGACAGTTGGATGGGGAACTGGAAATTCATCTCCGGTTTGGCACCTATGTCTCTAATGGACACAGGCAACCTGTAAGTAGATCATCTTCCAGGACGCTGCTTACACTTATCAAGGGTATCAAACCTTGTCAGAGATTTGGTATGCATGGCTAGCCTTAAAAAGGCCCTTCTGGTCATTAGCCTAGTAAATCTCTACGAACCTGTAAGTATAGATGTTCTGGAGGTGGGTTGGAATTAGAGTAGGTTAGCAGAGCAGAGTGAGCCTGAGCAGGCAGAACCTGGCCAGAAAGACTGACTTCAAAAAACAATCAGAAATTCTGCTGTCACCAGGTCAGTGCTAAACAGTATACTATGGACCAGTTTTAGTTCACACTATGTGTTTTCTCTGTTCTAATTGTATTGCACACAGCAAGACCTGTAATTAACAGCCAAACGTAAACCTTAAAATCCTGTATAGGATTTACTAATTTAAATTTGAGAAGTAAGTCTGTTAGCAGGCTTCTGTGTGTTGCTGTTAATGACAGCTTGAAGGTTTAAAGAAAAGTCCTCTAAGGTTTAGTGGAAGAAGAGGCAGGGAACCCAGGGAGATCATCCCACCTTAGTGTGCCCGCCACTTAGAGTAAATGCAGAGATCTGCTGTTGTCCATTTCATTATGGATCATGAATGGCTCTTCAGATCCATCCTGTGATCCAAGCCAGCCATTTTTCAGACATACGATCTAAGCCTCAAACTCCTCCCTGTCCCATACTGCCTCAATCCCTAACAAACCCTCAGATCTCATTTGCTGCTGCGATTGCGAGCTCTTCAGTGTTTGTGGGTAAAAATCTTCTTTATTTCTAAATTTTCTAATTTTTTTCTTGATAAGTTAATATGGTAATCTCCTGTCTTCTGTACCTCCTCTCGTCCTTCGCTATCCTAGTGGTTGCTGGCGTTAGATTTCTCCTGCCCTTTTTGCAGTTTCACTTTCCCTTTCCTTGTTTTTCTTCCTTTCCTTCTGTAAAAAAAATATATGTCTTTCCTGCTGTCGTTTAGCTGTAGTGTAGTTTAAGTGGTAGCATGTGACTGATGTGTGCGTGTGTTCTGTGAGTGCCTGGCAGTTATGTCAGACAAACCTGAGAAACCCGGTGGGTTAAGAGGTGTGCCTCTTGTGGGTATAAGATCCCCCAGTCTGATGCTCACCAAGAGGTGCGTTTACTGCTTGGGCCCGGGGCACTTGAATATGCCTTGCGATAGTTGCCCTGCTTTCAGTCCCCAGGCTCTAGCAGACAGGAGGAACAAGCTCATTCTGAGAGGGCTTGTTCCCTCCTCTGGAGTCCAGACTCCCATTCAGAAGAAGCGACCCCCTTCTGCTTCCAATTCTGAGAAGAGGAGAAAACTTATGGATCCGACATCTTCATATCCTTCAACTCTGCGCTTCTCCCCGGATCCGTCGGATCCAAGGGAGTTGGCACCGACCCATCCTCCCACCCTGCTAGATACAGTGACCTCAGGTCAGAGCAGCCTTTCAGAGCCACCAAAGGTAATTCAGAGCCGTACTTCTTCCCCAAAACGGACTCTGAAGCAGTCCCGTTTGAAGCATAAGTCTTGGAGCCTTACTCTGCATCGATGCAAGTCTCCTTTACCAGCCTGTACCGCTTGGCAAAGTGCATCAGTGGTGCAGTCTACACACTCTTCCTTGTCCTATAAGTCTTCTCAACACTCGCATTCGGAGATGGATCAGATGATGAGGAGCTTCCTTAAAGCCCAGATCCAGTTGGGGATTTTGCCTTCTCTGACCCACTCTAGATCCGTGAGAGCTCTAACCACTGTACCTCAACCTCCTCCTCCGATTCCTTTGGTTTTGGAGTCGCAAAGCCTGGAGATATCGAGTGGATCACTATCTAGGATGTTGCTTTCCCCTTCGGGAGAATCCCAGACCAGCTCTGTCCTCAGAGTTTGTGTCGGGTCTGACTTTGTCTTTCTCAGAGCCATCCCTTCCCTTGGGGGCCTTGGCCTTTAATAGCTTAGGGATGGTGCCTTCTGGAGGTGTCTGATCTGGGTGACCTCCTCTCTTTCTCCCTTGGGTACTTCAGCTTCTGGGGCTGGGGCACAGGCTCCACCAGCATCCTCGGCATTCCAGGTGTCAGAGAGGGCTTTCTCAACCCCTTGAGAGATGATCCGCCCTCCGAGTCCTCCACGATTCGAGGGTTTGCTCCTATCCATCCGATCTATGGTCATTCCCTCCCAGAGAGCCTCTAGCCAACCCCTGAGCAAGGGGTTTCCGTGTATTCCAAGTCCTTCCCAGAGTACCCCGTGGGGGAGGTTCCTTGGAAGCACCAGTGCAAGTGGAAGCACATTGACTCCTCTTTGGAGTCTTTAACAGAGGATGACAAAGATGAAGGACCCCCCTGATCTCCACCCAATGATATCGCCTTTGGAGATATCTTGGAAATCCTGAAACAGAAGGGTGGATGGTCTTCCCAGCCCCCTTTCTTGGAAGAGTCTGTGCTCCTGGAGACATTGGGACCGGGACTATTTACATCCTGGGTGACCCCACCAGCAGATGAACTTATTGACCTCATCACCTGCAAGGCTTGGAAGGAGCCGACACCATAGAGCCGATCCCGAAGCAAGCAGAGAAGTACCTTAGTCCCCCCAAAGAATACTCCCTTCTGGAGTAAAGGTGTCCCGATTGGTGCCATTGTGGTGTCAGCAGCCACCAAAAAACGAGCTCGCGGAACAGAGCTCTACTGTCCAGCCTCCAAGCAGAGTCTCAGCTCTTGGGCAGACATGGAAAGCAAGTGTATGCCTCAGTCACTTTTTTGCTGAGTGCATTAAATTATCTAGCACATTTCACTTCACCTTCAGAGAGACTTGGTGAAGGAAATTTCCACATTTCTGGGGCAATCGCTGTCGAGGAAGCTTTTAAAAAGGTTTCCCCACAGCAGAATGCCATCTTTTCTATTGCTAACTCTTCGATGAGGCTAATCTCCCATGCTGCAGAGGGGACCTCTCAAGTGGCTGGTTCAGGCATAGCTCTCGGACGGTATGCCTAGATGAGAGTATGTGGGTTTGCGGGCCCCTTCAAAGCTTCATTCATGCCCCCTTTGGTTCCTCCTTGTTCAGACCCTCTGTTAAGGAGATTATGACCCACAGTGAGCAGAAGGGTAAGAGACCATCTGCAGTGGGAATCAAATCCCCCCCCCACCCCCCAAGCGGACTTTCTCCAGGAGCCAACAAAGCGGGAAGAAGATGTGGTTCCATAAATTCCAAGGGGCCTTTCCTGACTCTCAAGAGGATTCCTCTTCTTTGGGCATAGGGAGAGGATTTAAAGGTAGACGCTGCTCCAGTGACAGAGGGGGTCCTCAGAACAAGGACTTCAGGGAACCCCTTCTCTGACCAGCCGTTTCAGTGTTCCTAAAGTGCTGCCCAACTGTCTTACTCTGGAGGCAGTCGGGGGCAGACTTTCTTTACACCCAGCATCCTGGACAAATATAACAAATGACGCTTGGCTGTTAAACATATTCAGAGGCTAATATATTCCCTTTTCCCTTCCTTCTCTCCCCACAGGGGAGAGGCTCCTGACATTCCACCCAGTCAGAGGGAGAATGCCTGTATAAAAGTGCAAAAACATTTAGACAAGAGTCCTGTAACTTGTCCCAAACAAACAACAAAGATGTGGAACTTGTGATTAATTTTGATTCCAAAGAAGACTGGGGACCTTCGACCCATATTGGATCTCAGCAGTTTAAATTTGTTTGTCAAGAAGTCAGAGTTTCACATGATTATGGTGCAGTCCATTCTGACTCCAATGCGCAAGGATGACTGGATGTGCTCAGTGGATCTCCAGGATGCATGCTATCATATCAAAATAGACAGGCGCTCCAGGAGATTTCTCCGCTTCAGGCTTGGAGCGGATCATTGCCAGTTCAGAACACTGCCCTTTAGTCTTACCACAGCACCCCCAGGTGTTCACCAAATGCATGGCATTAGTCACAGCGCTCTTCCGTCTGCAAGGTTTCCAGGTGATGTTCTTCATGTTTCACTGTTGCAGTCATCACACTTGGGTTATCCTTCCAGGGGTTAGCCCTCAGTCAGCCCGAATACCAGTGGCTTAGTATTTCTGCATCAGTTACTGTCACTATAAAAACAGGTAGCCGACACTATTGCATCAGTCTTTCTTGCTGAGGAGCCCAAAGCAAAAGCAGTTTGCAGGAGTGCCGGTCAGCCGCTACCTGAGTTTTCATTTCTGAAATTGAAGTTGAAGTCTTCTAAAGCTAAGTACCCTGTTGGGGGGATCCTTTATTCTTGCTCTAACCGATGTCAGAAAAAGTTAATGATTGTCTTGCCTGTGGAAAGCAAATACCAGTCCGCCATTGCTCAGTGAGGCGCTTTCGCAGCTCCTGATGCCCGCATCAGTGTATTCGCAGGCCAGTACCGAGACCTGTTCAGAGTCCGGTATGCCGTGAGACTCTTCTTTGACTATGCAACCTGCGGATGTCTCTACCTTGGATGGGTCTGTAGCCGCTGTGCAGGCACCGGCTTCTGAGGAAGTTATTCGCACTCCCGATATTTGACACAAACCGGCGACTTCTTTCGCGTCTTCAGTTCTTTCTAAAACTACCGAGTTTCTAAGGCCCAGGGTACGAGCTATGCCTAAAAGACAGACAAGCCAACCGCTCATGCCTGCTTCCTTGCCACAATCACAGATGCTTAAAATGGTGGAAGACCTTATCATGCTGATTAGGGGAAGCCAGCCTTCCCCTGCTAAAAGAAAGAGACTTGTCCCCAGCAGCTTTATCTGACCAAGAGTCCGACGACTCAGAGGTTTCTGATTATGAAGACATGCCCTTATCTGTTTATGAGGATTCAGATGCAGAGGAAATCCATTCCTTCTACCTCTGCTTCAGAGGATTTTTCTTTTGGTGAAACCCTACATACTTTGAGAGAACACTTCCATTGGGAATGCCAAGATTAACCTCAGTCCAAAAAGAGACTCAGGAAATTTTTAGATTTACCACAGCACCGACTCTTGGCTATCCCTCCTGTTCTGGATGTTGTGGATGATGTCTTTATGGAATCCAGTCTAACTCCTGATACTTTACCTCCTGCTCCCAGGAAACCTGAAGGTATGACAGAGTCCCTGACTCTCACAAATTTCTTTTCAGGAATCCTACTGCTGACCTAGAGGTCATCTCCCAAGGGCCTAAGGGAATAAAAGCAACCACAGCTAAGAATCCCACCTCTCGGACAGGGATTCTCGAGCCTTAGACAGATGAGGTAAAAAAGTATATACCTTTGCAACTCTTGCCATTAGCGCATTAAATTGTCAGTCCCACATGTTGAAATACCAGCAACATACCATGGAACTCATTAAACAAAAATTATCTACCTTCCCTGACTGTGCAGAAAATAAAGATTTACAGGAACTTATGCATTCTGCAAGCCAAATCAGTAAGCATACCCTGCAATGTGGGTTTGATGCCGTAGAAGCATCTTGCAGGGCAGCAGTCACAGGTTCTGTACTTAGAAGGCATGTTTGGCTTAAGGATCAGACCTTGCCAGATCATGTCAAATCAGAATTATTGGACACGCCACTGAACAAAGATAATCTGTTTGGCACCAAAGCAGAAGAGGTTTTAAGAAAGATGGAATAAAAAGCTCAGTTTATGCAGACAGTCAAAGACTTTTTGCAAGTTCAACCTCCAAGATTCAATAGGCATTGCCCCTCAAAACATTGGTCCTTTCCAGCCCCCTCAAGACCACCTCAGACTAAACCTAGGGGAAACAGGCCCCCCCCATATAGCAGTCTCAGGGTATGCAGAGATCTAAGCAATGGAGTACCTCCACTTCTAAACCAGGGAGTGCTAAGCCACCCCCTTATGAAAAGAATTCACAATGACTTCTCAATTCCTCCTCTCACCTCTGCCCATCTGCTCGTGCCCCTAGGAGGAAAACCTGCCTCCCATGCAGAAAACTGGGCCTCAACACCAACGATCGATGGGTCCTCAACATAGTGTCCCAGGGGTACAAATTTTTTTCCACATGTTGCCAACCCCAAGGGATTCTCAGATCTCCCTCCAAACCAGTGGGCAGAGGCACAAAACCAAGTTAATTCCCTGCTCTCCATGAGGGCAATTCAGCCTGTTCCTGCAGATCAGATAGGCCAAGGTTTCTGTTCCAGACTTTTTCTGGTACCCAGAAAAGAGGGCACCTGGTACCCAATCTTAAATCTATCTATTCTAAATACCTTCCTGGTGGTACCAGAATTCAAAAAGCTCACACTGCATCAGCTTCTCCCTATGCTGTCCAAAGATGCCTGGTTAGCCACTCTAGACCTCAGAGGCCTGTCTGCATATCTCAATCGGAGATTCTTGCAGAAAATATCTATGTTTCAAGGCAGGATCTATGCATTATCAGATGTTCTTCATGTTTCACTATTGTAGTCATCACACTTGGGTTATCTGCCTGCAGGTAGCCCTCACTCGGCCCAAATACCAGAGTCATGGGATTTCTGCGTCAGATGCTGACACCTCTTCCATGACGTCAGGTCGTCAGGGGTATAAAACATGCAGCCGATGCCATTACATCAGCTTTTCTTGCTGCATGGGAGCCCAAAGCAGAAACAGTTCGCAAATGCCAGTCGGCCGATACCTGAAATTTTCGAGTTTCTGACCTGAAGTCTTCTAAAGCTAAGTACCCTGTTGGAGATCCTTTTTTCTTGCTCTAACCGATGTCAGAAAAAGTTAACAATTGTCTTGCCTATGAAAAGCAAATACCTCACAGAGATTTTCATTCTTACTGCGTCATCTGTTTAGGCCCAGACCACGATGTTCCTCTCTGTAGGTTTTGTGCCTTGTTTAACACCTGAACTGTTCATATTCGGGCTGTATTTGTCGCTAAATTGTTTCGCTCTCGTTCTCCATTTTCTGAAATGGCTTCCATAAGCCATGTGACTGTTGATCTTCCAAAAAAAGTAAGGATAAAGACAAGAGACAGACCGCATAGGCCCAAAACTGCCGACACTTCCGTTAAGCTAGTCGCCGGTACTCAGGTGCTTTCGCAGCCCCTGATACCCACTTCTACAGATCCGCAGGCCTCTGCTGAGACACATTCGGAGTCCGGTATGCCACAAGTTGCTTCTTCGACTATGGAACCTGTGGATGTCTCTACCTTGGATGGGTCCGGAGCTTCTGTGTAGGCACTGGCTTCTGAGGGTGTATTCCAACCTACAGATGTTCGCATTAAACTGACAGCTTCATTCTTGATTAAAAATACAGAGTTTCTCAGGTCCAGAGTTCACACTACGCTTAGAAAACCGATGACCAAAGCACATGCTCAAGCTCCCTTGCCACAGAAACAAATGCTTAGAATGGCTGAAGACCTTATAACAGCCTTCCCCCACTAAAAGACAAAGAATTGATTTTCCTGCTGATTCTACAGACCATGAAACAGATTACTCTGATCCTTCTGATTACCAGGACATACACTTATCTACCTATGAGGATTCCATTCCCTCTGCCTCCCCTCCAGAGGACTTTACTTTTGGTGAAACCTTGCATACTTTAAGAGAGCATTTCCACTCGGAATGCCATGACTACCCTCAGTCCAAAAAGGGACTCAGAATTTCTAGATTTGCCTCAGCACAGACCTCTAGTTATACCCCCTGTCCTGGACATTGTAGATGATGTCTTCATGGAATCCAGACTTACTCCTGATACTTTACCACCAGCTCCTGGAAAGCCTGACAGGTACTACAGGAGTACCTGACCCTCCCACATTTTTCTTTAAGAATCACACTGCGGATCCAGAGACTATTTCCCAGGGACCTAAAGGCATTAAGGCTACTACAGCCAAAAACCCTACCCGTTAGGACAGGGATTCTAGAGCTTTAGACAGATGGGGGTAAGACTGTTATATACCTCTGAAACTCTTGCCATCAGGGCTTTGAATTGCCAGTTTCACATGTTGAAGTACCAGCAGCATATTATGGAACTAATTAAACAAAAAATGTTGTTGCTTTCAGATTGTACAGAAAATAAAGATTTACAACAGTTGATGCAGTCTGCAAACCAAGTTAGTAAACATACTTTGCAGTGTGGTTTTGATGCCTTAGAAGCATCTTGCAGGGCTGCTGTCACTGGGTCTGTACTGAGAAGGCATGCTTGGCTGAAGGAGCAAATCTTGACGACCATGTCAAAGAAAAAATTACTAGATGCTCCATTAAACCAGGAAAAATTGTTTGGCACAAAAGCAGAAGTTGTTCTTAAAAAGATGGAGGAAAAAGCTAAATCTATGCAAACAGTTAAAGATATTTTTTACAGGTGCAGCCACCTAGATTCAGTAGGCATTGGCCGTCTAAAAACTGGTCCTTTCCAGTCCCTCCCAGGCATTCTCAGTCCAAACCCAGGGGCAATAGGCCACCAAGGCTACAGTCTTAGGGTATGCAGAGATCTAAACAATGGACTGCTCCTCCTCTAAAACAGGGAGTGGTAAGCCACCCCCTTATGGAAAAAGTTCACAATAACTTGTCTGTCTTCCTTCCCAGCAAAGCCCAAGTACTTGCACCCCTAGGAGGAAAACTCACCCTGCATACAAAAAAATGGATGTCCATTATCCAAGACCGGTGGGTCCTAAACATTGTATCCCAGGGATACAGATTCTACTTCCACTCACTACCAACCGCAAGCGGGTTGCCAGACCTTCCTCAAACCAATGAACAGAGGCTCAAAAGCAAGTACTTTCTCTTCTCCGTATCAAGGCTATTCAACCTGTGCCTATAGAGCAAAGGGGATAGGGTTTCTACTCCAGACTATTCCTGGTGCCCAGAAAAGAGGGCTCTTGGTGCCCTATCCTAGATCTGTCAATTCTCAACACCTTCCTGGTGGTGCCAAAATTCAAAATGTTCACTCTGCAACATCTTCTTCCTATGTTAGCCAAAGATGACTGGCTAGTCACCCTAGACTTAAAAGAAGCTTATCTGCACATCCCCATAAGGGAGTCTTGCAGGAAATATCTACGTTTCAGGGCAGACTCTATGCATTATCAGTTCTCTGCACTTCTCGTTGGCTTATCTACTGCGCCCAGAGTATTCACTAAGTGCCTGGCTCCAGCCATTGCGTACTGCAGGCAGAAAATATTCAAATTTACCCATACTTGGATTATTGCCTGATTCAAGCGGACAGTCAGGAATTGCTACTTCAGCACCAGGCATTTGTAAAGAGACTTATAACTTCTCTGGGGTGCACCATCAACGAAAATAAATCACAACTGGTGCCCAACCAAAAGATTGTATTCCTTGGAGTAAGCTTGAACACAACTTCCCAGATGGCATTTCTCACTCCAGAAAAAAACAGGCTTATTTGACAAACTACTTCAAACTAATGGCCACCAAAACCCAGCTATCTGCAAGGAAAATACTGCAATCCCTAGGGTTCATGGCCTTATGCATTCTACTAATTCCATATGCAAGACTGCATATGAGGAAACTTCAATGGTACTTGGTCACTGGTGTCAACATTCTCAGGACCTGGAAACATTGATTCCTATCATTCCCTGTCTAAGGGCAGAGTTCCTTTGGTGGGCAGAGGCATGCAACCACAACAAGGAACTTCTTTCACTCAACCCCTCGCCACCCAAACCCTGACAACAGACTCATCACATGGCAGGCAAATGCATTCAAGGCAAATGGAGCCCAGAACAAATTCCCTTGCATATTAATCAAAAAGAAATGTTAGCTGTACAGAATGCTCTGACAGCCTTCAAATACCTTATTCTTCCAGGACAACTCCTGATAAAGACAGACAACACCACAGTTATGTGGTACATAAACAAGCAAGGGGGGACTCATTCTTACCCTTTCTGCAGGCTAGCCATGGCCCTGTGGAACACAGCCCTGAGCAGCCAAGTGCACCTGCAAGCTCAGTTTCTGCCAGGCAAACAAAATTCACTGGCAGATGACTTGAGCAGAAATCTACTGGACCCACATGAGTGGAAGCTGGAACCCAACTCATTCAAGCTTCTAATCCGCAGGTGGGGAACTCCAGAGGTGAACCTCTCCCCCCAAAATACTATCAATTGAGCAAGTTTTGCACCAGAAATCCCCACAGCCAAGTGTGGAAAGTGGATGTCCTATCCTTTACATGGGAAACCTCTCAATTTATGCCTTTCCCCCTCTGCCTCTCTTCTCAAAAGTACTACTCAAGATCAAACAGGACAGGCCAAGGACGATCCTTATTGCCCCAGACTGGCCTTGCCAGCACCGGTACCCACTCCTACGCAGTCTGACAGCAGTGCCATCCTGGCACCTACATCAGACCCCCTCCCTGCTGTCCCAGCAGGAGGGACAGATTTTGCATCCACAGCTGTAAACCCTGAACCTTGCAGCCTGGCTTTTCCCCTGAATACACCACCAGCAACCCTCACCAAACAGGTGCTGGATGTCATCCTTGAGGCCAGAAGGCCTAGTACTAGGAAATCCTATCCAGAAAAGTGGAAAAGATATTGTTTTTGGAGCCAGTCTCAAGGAAAGGACACAGCTGTGCCCACCTTACCTCAAATCCTAGATTATGTAGCAGAGCTACTCCAGAAAGGCTTATCCTTCTCATCAATTAAAATTCATGCCTCTGCCATCTCAGCTCACTACAATACTGAGCCACCTCTATTTTCTCACCCTCTCATTATACAGTTCCTGAGAGGAGCTAACAATTTAAGGCCCCCGAGGAGAGCTCCCACCCCTGCCTGGGACCTTAACGTTATACTAGAGAAGCTAATGTTCTCCCCTTTTGAGCCTACTGCTACAGCAGAGGTAAAATTCCTCTCTTGGAAAACAGCCTTACTTCCAGCCATCACTTCAGCAAGAAGAATGTCTGAGTTACAGGCACTAATGGCTGTGGAACCCTTCATTATTTTCCATGTGGACAGGGTTTCCCTCAGGACTAACGCATAATTTATTCCCAAGATGGTATCCAGTGTGGCTTTAAACCAATCCATCCATTTATCAACCTTTTCCCCTAATCCTCTGAATAAAGGGGAAAGGATTCTGCACTCCTTGGATTTGCACAGACAGCTCAGGTTCTACTTTGACAGAACTAAACCTTTCAGAAAATCTGACCAGCTGCCAGTCAGCTTTGCTACAGGGGCAGAGGGCAAGGCCATTTCAAAGCAAACCATTTTTAAATGGATAGCACACTGCATCCATTTCTGCTACAAACACCATGGAAATCCTACCCCACAGCGCATCAGAACTCATTCCACTAGGGCTACCTCAACCTCTACAGCATTCCACAGGGAGTCCCTACCAGGGACATCCTGGAAGCTGCAACCTGGTGTTCTGTACACACCTTCACCAAGTATTACCATTTACCTATTTTTTTCTAAATCCAGAGCTGGATTTGCCACAGCAGTCTTACAAGGCCTGCTAGCCAGCCCCAATACTTCTTGATTGCCTCCACCCTTCCTCAGCTTTGGGAATCAACCCAAGTGTGATGACTGCAACAGTGAAACATGAAGAACATAGTACAGATGTCCTTCAAGAATGTAACTGCAGTCCTGACATATGGGTTGTCCTGCCTCAGGCAGCCCTTCGGTCGGCCGGATTCCAAAGTCTGGGTCCGGCGTCGGCTGATGTCGCCTCCTCCCCGACGTCAGAGCGGCTGGGGTATAAAAGCATCAGCCGGCGCCATCTTCTTCAGTCTTTCTTGCCGCGCGGTGCCCGAAGCAGAAGCAGTTCGCAAGTGCCGGTCGGTCAGCTCCTGTGTTTTCAGTTACCGATGTCATCTAAAAATCTAAGTACCCCGTTGGGGAACATTTTTTCTTGCCTCAGCCGATGTCAGAACAAATTGAGAAAGTTAATAATTGTTTGTCTTGTGGTAAACAAATACCTCATAAGGACTTCCATTCTTACTGCCTCCCTTGCCTGGGCCCAGACCACGACGTCTCGGCCTGTGCCGCCTGTGCTTGCTTTAATAAGCGCACTCTCAGGCGCCGGGCAGAATTTGCCTAAAAATTTTTTGGTGAATCCTACGCTTATACCATGCCGTCGGAACAACCGACAGCACCAACTACCAAAAAACGTAAGGACTGGGACCGACACCCTCGGCCCGCGTCTTCTACCGATACTACTCCTAAGCCCTCCGCGAGTGCTTCAGCCCCTTCGGAAGCGGTTAGTGAACCGCTCCAGGCCGACGACACCGCATTAACACGTTCTTCGGTCTCGGAGCCTACACAGGTGCTGGTTGTTGATTTTCCTCCAGAAACCGAAGTTCTCGATCTACCCGACACCATTCCTGTTTATAAGTTTACCCCTGCACGTGGGGCAGCTAGGCCTCCTGTATCCATGTCAATTAAGGCCTTTGCACGTGCTAAGGCCGCCAGCCAGGCCAAGGCCCATCCTAAGCCTGCCTCACAGGCCCCTTCTTCTGATAGACAGATCATGTCTCTTGCTGCAGATCTAATCACTCTTATCAGGGGGTCTCAGTCCCATCCAGACAGAGGTTCTCAGCCACCTGCAGAAAAAAGGCCTAGAACTGAGCAGGCTGACGACCTCTCTTCAGATGAAGCCTCTGGGGTTTCAGACCATTCAGACACCCAAGAAGAATCTTCCAAGCCTATGAAGACTCTGATGCTGAGGAATCAATTCCCTCTGCCTCCCCTCCGGAGGATTTTTCTTTCGGTGAAGTCCTCCACTCCATGAGGGAACATTTTAAGTGGCAGGGTCAGGAATTTTCTGATTCTAGGAAAAGGCTCCGTACCTTCCTCAAGTTACCCCAGCACAGGCCTTTGGCTATCCCTCCAGTTTTGGATGTCCTGGATGATGTATTTTCAGATTCCAGTGCTTCCCCTGATTCCCTCCCTCCTGCTCCTGTCAAGCCAGACAGATATTACAGGGTCCCTGACACTCACAAGCATTTCTTTAAGGCCCAAACTGTGGATCTAGAAACTATCTCACAGGGCCCCAAAGGAGTGGCTTCTTCTTCGGCCAAAAATCCACTACCAGCTGACAGGGAAGCAAGGTCCCTGGAGAGATGGGGTAAAAAAGTTTATACCTCTACCACCCTTGCTATGAGGTCACTTAACTGCCTTTTTCATATGTTTAAGTACCAGGATTATTTGCTGGATGATTTGCGGAAAAAGCTAGCCTCTCCTGGGCCTATAGATAGAAAGGCTTTGCAGGATTTGGTTCATAATTCTCAGCAGGTTAGTAACCATTTTCTTCAGTGTGGTTATGATGCATTGGAGGCTTCATGTAGGGCAGCTATGACAGGGGCAGTTATACGTAGACATGCTTGGTTAAAAGAACAGCCACTGCCAGATCATGTTAAAGTAAAGCTCCTGGACGCACCTCTTGATAAACAGAAGCTTTTTGGTGCTAATGCTCAGGATGTGTTAAAGTCTATTGAGGAGAAGGCAAAGTCAGTACAGACAGTAAAAGATTTCCTCCAGGTTCAGCCACCCAGATTCAGCAGGAATTGGCCTTCAAAGAATTGGTCCTTTCCAGACTCAGACAAGTTTCAAAGGGGAAAGAACAGGCGTGCACGAGGTAGAGGGCAATACCGAGGCTCCTACAGGGGCCGCCAGTGGCAACCTCAAAATCAAAGAAGTGGCACAGGTACTTCATCTGCACCACAGGGACAATCACAATGACTTACATATCACTCCGCCTACCAAGGCTCAAAGAGAAGCACCTTTAGGCGGAAAAGTATCTCTATTCTCAAAAACTGGCACATTATAACAAAGGACAATTGGATTCTGGACATAATAGACAGAGGTTACAAGTTCCACTTCCATACTTTACCAGCAGGACAAGGCATGCCAAACCTGCCACAAAATCAAAGGGCAGAGGCACTCAGAGAAGTCTCAAAGCTGTTACAAATAAAAGCAATAGAGAAGGTTCCTCCTCAGGAACAAGGCCAGGGATTTTACTCAAGACTGTTCCTTGTTCCAAGAAAAGAAAAGCAATGGAGACCTATTTTGGACTTGTCCGTACTAAATACTTTTCTCATGGTGCCAAAATTCAAGATGCTGACCTTACAGCAACTTCTTCCCATGTTGGGCAAGGGGTCATGGCTGGTTACTCTGGACCTCAAGGAGGCATACCTGCATGTCCCTATCAGACACAGTTGCAGAAGATACCTCAGATTTCTTGCAGGAACAGAGCATTATCAATTCTCAGCATTGCCGTTTGGCTTATCTACTGCGCCCAGAGTATTCACGAAATGCCGGGCATCAGTAGTGGCACACTGCAGACTCCAGGGAATTCAAATATACCCCTATCTGGACGACTGCCTCATACAAGCAGACAGCAAACAAACCTTGACAAAACACTTGGATTATGTCATTCAATTGCTACAGGCTTTGGGATACACAGTCAACATTCAAAAATCAAGACTACTGCCATCCCAAGAGATTATTTTTCTAGGAGCAGAGTTGAACACACAGCTACAAATGGCATCTCTCACAGAGGAGAAACAAGAGCATTTGACAGGCTACTTCAAAAGCCTAGCAAAACTAACCCACCTGACCGCAAGGAAGACCCTGCAGGCCCTGGGGTTCATGGCATCTTGCATTCTTCTAATACCTCTGGCAAGACTACACATGAGAAAACTGCAATGGTACCTCAAAAACTTGTGGACTCAACACAGCCACAACCTAGAACACATAATTCCTCTCATACCATGCCTACAAAGGGAATTTTTATGGTGGGCTCAAGCAAGTCACTTAAACGAAGGTATGCCTTTCAACAAAGCTCCAACAAGTCAAACTATTACAACACACGCCTCAGACCATGGATGGGGGGCACACATGGACGGCAGATGCATTCAAGGGCAATGGACTCCAATGGAAAGGCATCAGCACATAAATCAAAAAGAGATGTTGGCAGTGATACATGCAATAGAAGCCTTTGGAAAATCTCTTCAGCAAGGCCATCTGCTAATAAGGACAGACAACACCACTGTCATGTGGTACATAAACAAACAAGGGGGCACTCATTCCTACCCCCTCTGCAGACTAACAATGACTCTTTGGGAAAAATCCCTGAAACTGAAGATCTACTTGCAATCCCAGTTTGTTCCGGGCAAGGACAATGTTCTGGCAGACAGGTTAAGCAGAAATTTCTTGGATCCACACGAATGGATGCTGCACCCACGCATTTTCTCACAAATAGCAACTGCATGGGGAAGGCCAGACATAGACCTCTTTGCATCTCCTCTCAGTCATCATCTGGAAAGGTTTTGCATAAGGATTTACCATCCTCTAGCCTGGAAAATGGATGCTCTTTCCTTCAGTTGGAATGCCCTAACAATTTATGCATTTCCTCCCCTGCCTTTAATCACCAAGGTGTTACTGAAGATCAAGGCAGAAAAACCAAGAGGAATCTTGTTAGCTCCACACTGGCCAAGGCAACACTGGTACCCACTGCTACTGAGCATTACTCACACCAAACCGTGGCCCTTGCCTCCATGGCCTCAGCACAACTACAAAACTGTTCATCCAAAGCTGCAAACCTTAAAGCTGACAGCTTGGAGAGTTCGATGACTGGGATCCATGACTCCCTCTCCAAAGAAGTTCAGGAAATTTTGTTGGAGGCACGCAGACCTTCCACCAGAAAAACATATTCAGCCAAATGGAAGAGATTCACCATCTGGAATGTCAACAAGGGCCAGGATGCATCCCTGATGAGCATACCTCTGATATTGGAATACTTGGCAGAAATGTTTCACAGTGGCCTTTCATACTCTTCCATCAAAATCCATGCTTCAGCTATCTCAGCACATTACAACTGTGAACCACCAGTGTTTTCACACCCTTTGCTAAGACAGTTTCTAAGGGGTATAAAGAATATCAAACCTCCAAGGAAACAACCAATCCCTGCATGGGACCTCAACTACGTCTTGGAAAAATTAACTCTTCCTCCTTTTGAACCAGCAGCATCTTCAGAAATGCAATTCCTATCTTGGAAAACGGTTTTCCTGTTGGCAGTCACCTCAGCAAGAAGAGTGTCGGAGATACAGGCCCTCATGGCAGTTCCTCCTTTCCTCATCCTTCATCAGGACAGAGTTTCTCTTAGGACCAATCCTTCATTCATGCCTAAGGTGATATCCAGGGTGTCTCTAAACCAAGCAATTCACCTGCCTACTTTCTTTCCTAACCCTCAAAACAAAGGGGGAAAGCTGTTGCATTCACAGACAACTACGCTACTACTTGGACAAAACCAAGTCTACCAAGAAGTCTGACCAACTGTTTGTAGCCTATGCTCCTGGGGCACAAGGAAAGGCAGTCACCAAGCAAACTTTCTCAAAATGGATTGGACACTGCATCAGATTCTGTTATTCATTCCATGGAAAAAGTGTGCCAGTCAATATTAGACCACACTCCACCAGAGCAATGGCCACATCCACAGCCTTTCTAAGAGGAGTGGCTACAAAAGATATTCTAGAGGCTGCTACATGGAGCTCCATGCATACATTTACCAAACACTACAACCTGCCATTATACTCCAGATCCCGAGCAGGCTTTGCTTCGGCAGTCCTGCAGGGCCTTCTAGCTACACCATCTCTTGCTTAGTCCTACCACGCCCAGCTTGGCTATGGTATTCAACCCATATGTCAGGACTGCAGTTGCATTCTTGAAGGACATAGTACAGTTTTGTACCTACCATAAATGTAGATGTCCGATAGATATGCAACTACAGTCAGGTTTTCCCTCCCTCCTACCCCTCTGGTTTTTCCCTTGGGTCCATTTTCCCCCTTTTTTCCCTATAAGCTGGGGATATCTGTTATGGTGTATCTGTTTATTACTGTTCTGCATTTCTGGATTTTTTGTTTATCCATACACAAAATTTAGCCCTCCTTGGAGGGCACCTGGCATCTGGGGCAAGAAACACTGAAGAAGATGGCGCCGGCTGATGCTTTTATACCCCAGCCGCTCTGACGTCGGGGAGGAGGCGACATCAGCCGACGCCGGACCCAGACTTTGGAATCCGGCCGACCGAAGGGCTGCCTGAGGCAGGACAACCCATATGTCAGGACTGCAGTTGCATATCTATCGGACATCTACATTTATGGTAGGTACAAAACTGTACTTTGTGTACACTTATCATAAATGTAGATGTTCGAGTGTATTCACTATTGCAGCCCTGATTTCCCACCCTCCAGCCCCCTTATGTCTGTCTCTCTCTCATTCTCACCCTTACAGGGCTATTGGGATTTACTTTCTACTGGTGGTGTTACTCCACCATAACTTAGCTCCCTATTGGGGGCAAGAAAATCTGATGTAATGGCGTTGGCTGCCTGTTTTTATACCCCTGACAACCTGACGTCAGTCCTGGAGCAACAGCAACCGACGCAGAAATACTAAGCCTCTGGTATTCGGGCCGACTGAGGGCTACCCCTGTCAGGATAACCCAAGTGTGATGACTGCAACAGTGAATACACTCGAACATCTACATTTATGGTAAGTGTACACAACTGTACTTTTCTCTACCTGGATGATTGACTCCTGATGGCACCCACAAGGCATCAGCTGTTTCGGGCAATTCAGGTGATGTTGCAGTTGTTTCTTCACCTGGGATAACGGTCAATATGACCAAATCCAAGTTGGTCCCGGTTCAGGAAATAGAATTAATCCGGACACAGTTGAACACGATAAAGCAAGTTGCAACTGTTCCCTTACAATGGATATCGTCTCTCAGACAAGTAAAATGCCTTCTAGACACTTCATCTCCTTCAGCTCGCTTGATTCTCATAGCCTTCAGCTCCATGTCGGCTGCCATCCTATTGGAGGCTGTAGCCAGTTTCTTTATAAGAGTTCTTCAGTGGACCCTAGCTGTTCAATGGTCCATCTGGTGTCACCAGTTATCAACCCCAATCAAACTTTCACCGATTTGCAGACATCACCTGCTTTGGTGGATGCTCACGAATGACCTTCATTTAGTCAGGCCTTTTGTCTTCCACTCTTTAGCCACAGTGACCATGGATGCCGCTGTTTTGCGGTGGGGGACTATTTTCAGTGAAGGATGATCCAAGGCACGTGGTCCCCCATGGAGACCAAATTGCGCATAAATGTCCTGGAGATGAGAGCGGTTCTTCTCACAGTGCAAGCCTTTCAGGACTGCCTCCCTCAGGAGATGATTGCAGTCTTGACGGACAATTTGTCAGTGGTGTGGTACATCAACAAGCGGGGGGAACTCTATCTTACCCGCTTTGCCTAGAGGCCGTTAGAGTTTGGGAATGGGTGATTGCTTCCAGCTGCTTTCTTTCTGCAGTGCACATCCCGGGGGAGTCCAGTGTCCTGGCAGACAAATTGAACGGGTCCATTTTGAGTCCTCACGAGTGGTTCCTGAACTAGTTAGTAGCAAACAAAATTTCCACCCACTAGGGTCGGCTTTGCTGCGATCTTTTTGCCTCTCCCCTAAACAACAAATTCAGCAGGTACTTTGCTCTGATCCCCTCAGTGGGGGAACCATCCAGGAACACTCTGGTCCATGATTGGCCCCCCGGTCTCCTGTATGCTTTTCTTCCGATCCTTCAGATACCCAAGGTCCTACAGAAAGGCAGCAGGTTGAAGACCAGCCTTATCCTTATTTTACCCCTCATTGGCCTCTTCAGGTATGGTTCCCCTTTCTGCGGTCTCGCATCAAATATCCTCCATAGATATTTGATCCCAGACAGGATCTCATTTCACATCTGATAGAATGTCAGACTCCCAATCTCTGGTCCCTCAAACTTAATGGCTTGGTTTCTCCATTTCCAATGATTTTGGTTAAGGCCAGACTTCCCTCTCCTGTTCATGAAATTATTCTTGTTTCTCAAAACCCATACACCAAGAAGGTGTATTGCAACAAGTGGAAAAAGTTTTCCATTTGGGCATCGTAGAAGAATATAGATTCTTTTTCTGCATCAGTCTCATGTTTTTGAGTTTTCTCTTTCATGAGGGAGCAAGTTTCTCCAGAATTAAGGTTCAACTTGTGGCCATCGCTAGATTTTATATCGGGGAAAGTAATTAACTCCTCTTCTACCCTTTCTTCTTCCAAACTTTGTAGGGCTTTCTTAAAATTTATTTATTTTTTTATTTTATTTTACATTTGTTGACCGGGAAAGTCTTGACTGGACACAGGTCCATTTTCAGTGGAGGCCCAGGGAGAAAAGCTCCACATACAACAATTGTAGACGTACATATTTTTTAGATGCATAACTGTACTCATAAGGCATACAGTTATACATATAGGAACAAAGGAACATATTTAACATTTCTTCATAGACATATAAATCAACAGCAACAGAATAAAACACTGGCAAGAATAATTATTCAGAAAAACATTGTTTGGCAAGAAAAAAGTATTCCGAGGGTAGTAGTAGGTAACGAGGTGATCTTTGGTAGAATCCTTGCAACCCTTCAATGTAAGTGGATTAGCCTGGTGAGTCATATGGGCACAGCCAGTTGGTAATATAGTGGGTTTTGAGTAGTGAAACGGAGCTGGTAGAAGTCGTGTTATTAGGGAGTGAGTTCCAGCTATTTGCTGTTGTACAGCCAAAGAGAGTTTTACCTGCTTCATTTTTATGTTTGATGACATTTATGAGATTTTGGTCTGTTGATCTTAAGGTTCAAGTGGTAGTGTAGGGCTGTATTAGATCCTGTAGTGCTGGAGTTTTGTCAGGGAGGTAGTACAGTTTGTGGACTGTGAAGAGTTGAGTTGTACATAGTAGTTGGGATAACTCAAGCCACTTGAGCTGTTTGAGGGAGAGACAGTGATGGGATCTATTAGATGCAGCTGTAACAAACTTGGCAATCTTGTTATAGCAAGATGCCATTTTGTTTTGTTCGCTACAGCGAAGATTAGTCAGGATTGGGGGGAATACAGTAGGGTGGATAATGGGTGAGTTCTTGCAATGGTGGCTTTGGTATAGCTGGTCATGAATTGCCTGTTCCTATACAGGAGACCAAGCTTTTTGTTTACTTTTTTGATTGTTTGGGCTATGTGTATGTCAAATCTGAGATTGTTGTCTATTACTACTCCTGGGAGTATAGTGTGTGTTGGGGTGATTGTGGTATTGTCCTTGGAGTTTATGGTGAAGTCATTATTTAGAACAGGAGATCTGCCAGGAATGAAGAGAATTTGTTTTGTTTTTTTGGGGGTTGACTAGAAGTTTAATGCTAGAAAACCATGCTTCGGCTAGAGTAAAGTTATTCTGTGTTATTGTTTGAAGTTTCCTTAAGGTAGGGGTGACGCATATGATAGTGTCGTCTACATATTGCACTATAGAAGCAGAGAGAGAGGATGCAGCTGTCTGATTTGTAAATATGGAGAATAGTAAAGGACCACCAAGTATGGATCCTTGAGGGACTCCTATAGATGAGGGTAGAAGGGAGGATAGTTAGTCTTGCCAGAGCACTGCTTGTTGACGGCCAGTTAAATAGCTGTTGAACCACGATATGATGAGGGAGTTTATGTTTAGGGTAGATAGTTTTGAGAAGCATGCTGTGGTTGACCATATCAAAGGCGTTTGATAAGTCTTCAGAATACAGATGATACAAAAAGTCCGTTGTTTCTATGGGTGTTGACTATGTTGGTATATGAAAGTAGTGCAGTTGTGGTACTATGGGAGGGCCAAAAGCCGTGTTGAGATGTTGATATAAAGTTATTTTTAGGAGGTATCGTATTAGTTGTGTATGTACTGCTCTTTCTAATATTTTTGATAAAGGTGATAAAATTGCGATTGGGCGGTAGTTGGTCAGCTCAAGAGAGCTGCCGCCTTTGTGGAGTGGAATTATGTGGGATATATTCCACATGTTAGGTACTTTGCATTCAGATATTGATCTATTTATGAAGATGGACACTGGGTAGGACATCGTTTCAGCTGATAGTTGAAGGAAATCAGCGAGAAGTTTGTCAGCAGATAGTGATAGGTTTTAATTTTTTTAGGAGTTTAAGGAGTTTAGTAATGAGTTTTGTAGCTGCTGGAGACAAGGAAAAGGTAGATGGAGTTTATTGTGTAGTAGGGTTTGTAGTGGTTGGAGAAAGTGTGGGGCTGGTGGTGCTATTTAGGGTGTTGGAAAGAATTAGGACTGTTTCAGTAAAGAATTTGTTGAATTGGGTGGGGGTGTCTTCTCTGTTGGACAGTAATGTGAGTGTGGGAGTGCCGGTTTTACCTGGGTGCAGTAATGTATTTATTGAGGCTCAGAATTTCTGAGGGTTGTTAGTGTGTTTTTCTTGTAAGGTTTTGTAGTATTTGGCATTATCGAGTTTTATAAGTTGTTTGGTCTTGTTCCGGAGCGCTGAGTAGTTTTGTTTTGAGGTTGTGGTTCTAAGTTTATGATATTCAGCCCAGGCTCTGTCTCTGTCCTTCATTATGAATTTAGTTTCTTTTGTTAACCAAGGGGCATAGTTTTGTCTTAACTCTTGATGGTTCGGGGTGGTGCATGATGGTTTAGAATTTTGAGAAAAGTTGAGTTAAAGTAATCTACTGCTTCATCTAGGGGTAGGTGTTTTAGGGGAGACCAGTTACAGTATTTTAGGTCCTTGTTTAGGTCCTTGGCTTTGAGGTTTGTTTTCTTGAGAACTATGGATTGGTTACTGTGGTGAGATTTATTTGTAATAAGGTAGGTTGGTTGGTGATCACTCAAGCTGTCTGGTAGGCAGCCTGATTGGTGTGCTATGGTGGGGTCAGACAGAAGTATCCAGTCTAAGATGGCGTGACGTTTGGATTTCTTATTGATTCGTGTGGGGGTGTCTATGATTTGGGTAAACCCATTGAGATTGATATGGGTAGAGGGATTGTATATGGTACAGTCGGACCAATCAATGTTAAAATCTCCTAAGAGTATGGTCTCTTTTAGATGGGAGTTAGACATCCAGTATAAAAGGTTCTCCATAGTGGCAATGTTGTTTCTTGGTGAGATGTAGGCACCTGCTATAACTACATGTTTGTTAAAGTTTAGTTTTAATTTAACAAAAATGAGTTCAATATCATTGATTTCTTGGGGGCTGTAGCTAACTTGTTCCAACATGAGATGATTTTGATACATTATGGCTGCACCTCCACCTTTTTCCCCCTGTTCTATCCTTCCATATATTATTATATCCAGTGGGTTTAATCTCATTATCATGATGATCTGGTCTGAGCCAAGTTTCAGTTAGTATGGCTATATCTGGTTTATGTAATGCTAATAGGGCATGGAGGTCTTGACCTTTAAGTATGCTTCTTAAGTTGGTGTTTAAGAGAAGAAAAGATGAGGTTGTCCTGCTGTAAAGAGGGTTTGGTTGATTTAGGTTTGGATGGGGGTGAAGAAGTGGGTCCTGGGTTAGGGTGTATGTCTCCATAGCAAGTGAGCTTTTGGGTTAGATGTAGATAGAGTTTAAGTAGTTTTTGTAGTATCTTATTTTGTTTCTGGGATGAGTGGGGGGGTTAAGTTTGTTAGTTGGTTTGTTATTTATACAGGAAGTTTGATGGGTTGGGGCAAGGTTGCCTGGATGTATAGGGAACAGTTTTAGTGTATTGGTTATGGTGTCAGTTTGCCCTTGAGTTGGATTGGGGATATGAAGATGTGTGTGTTAGGATGTGAGGATGGAAAACAGGAGAAGGACAAAAATAGCTAATGTGTAGAATGCTACCTTTTGGTGTGGGGAAGGCATTCTGTTCATTTTGTTTCTCCCTTTTTATGTTATCTTTGAGGTAGGAGAGGAGGGGTGAGTGAGAGTGGGAGCTATAGAACTAAATGGTTATGGAGTAGTTAGTGACAAGGGTGTGTTGTAGTATAATTAAGTGGGAGATTAATGGTGTGACCTTATTGGTTGATTGGGTGTGTTGGTTGGGGTGGGAGGGGTTTGTCAGATATAGGTTTAACTGCACTAGGGGTGGGTGGGAATGGGAATAGGGTAGGGGAGCGGGGAGAGCCGAGCCGAGGAAATGGAGGGCAAGGTAAGAAAAAAAAAAGCAGTCAATGTGAAGGTACTGAGCTAGTGGTAGGCATCAGATAAGGAGCAGAAGAAGGAAAAGTAGCTAGAGAAATATAGATTAATGTTGTGAGATTGAGTTTGATATATTGTGAGCCACTGAAGGTACAACTGTGGGATACTGTACTTACTGGATGTCCGCTACTTAGCAGTTTTATTTTGTATTAATAACCTGAGGCTACACAGATGTAGAACAACAAGAGTATTTAGCATAAACCTATTTATATCGTGCTCCTAACTCTAGTCGGGCTAAGTGTGGAAAATGCAGGGGAGGAGAATAAGTAGATGGGCTTGGGTAACTAAAATGAAAAAGAAGGAATAACACTACCACCTAGTGGCCGAATCTTACTATGGTGGAACCGGAGAGTAAGGAGAATAGCCAGGAACAAGGAGGACTATGGGGAGAAGGGGAATTATAGCTGGAACATACTGCTAGAGAACACATGGCTGAGCCCTGTACTGAGGCAGTACTGCTACTAGTTAAGATAAACAGTTACAGTACAGATACATACACTCTACAAAACTGGAGGGAGGTTGAGGTTTTAATGGTTTGGTTGCTCTCTTTGGTGAACCTTTCTTTTAGAATGGAAAGGTTGCAAGGATCCTGTTGAAGCTATTTCCAGGGCAGGAAGCGCCCAAGTAGTAGGGATCACAGTAATAGTTGGCTGTAAAGAAGAATATGAAAAAATAATGATTACTACTTAGTCAGAGGCTTAGAGGGACAGAAGATTCACTACAGGGTTTATAGATAATGAAATCTGATGCAGGGTCTTTAATTGTGTGCACGTAAGTAGTGCATGGATTAGGAGGGAGGAGAGTGAAAGGGGAAGATGCTGGAGGTGAAATGGGGCAGTACAGCACTTACAATACTACGAAATGAACAATTACAATGCTACTGGCAGTAAAAAACATTCACAGTAGTTGCATCACCCTTTCAGATATACAGTCCGCAAATCAATGTATTGATTAGTAGAGCTGCTCAAGCTACGTTGGCTCGCAGAAAAATAACATGAATTAATAAAAAGGACAATGTTGTGACCACGTGGTCAACTGGAGACTATCCCAACTGGAGCTGCGCCTGCAAGCATCCAAACGCCACCATTGAGGAATCCAAGAAAAATAAAGTAGAATGGAGCTAAACAATAGCGTCGGAACTATCGACAGTCACAGGAGTTTTTCATCTGTGACCTCCGATTAAGGATCCTTCTCCACCTTGAAATCTTACTTTAGTGTTGTAGGGTCTCACCCAGAAACCCTTCGAACCCGCTAGTTCATGCAAGCTGAAGTACTTGTCTTGGAATGCGGCTTTCCTTGTGGCTTTCACATCAACCGAGAAAGCTTTGGAATTGCAGGCTTTGTCTTCAAAACCTCCATACATAACCTTTAAGGATAGAGTTTCTATCGAACCAATCCTTCCTTCATTCCTAAGGTTGCTTCGGTGAGTAACATGAATCAGACCATTCATTTACCAGTGCTCTTCCTTAATTATTCTATCAAAGCGGAATATCATGCATTCCGTGGACGTTCGCAGACCGTTAAGTTTCTATCTACATTGGACTACACTTAATAGAAAATCAGATCCAACTGTTCATTGCCTTTTTGTCTTAACAGATTGGGACAAGCAGTTTCTGAGGTTACCTTGGCAAGGTGAATTACGGAAAGTATTTCCACAGTTTAGTCCCAACAAGGCTAGCAACTTCCTCATCTGGTTAGAGCGCACACAACTAAATCTGTGTCAGCCTCTTCAGCCTTCTCTGCTAGAACTTAAATTGATGAGATCTGTGCTGCAGCTACTTGGTCCACAGCTCACACTTTTATATCTCATTACAAGTTAGACATTGTTTCCAGGCACAGGGCATCCTTTGGTTCTGTGGTGCTCAGGCATAACCTTCCTTGAGGTCCTCCCAGAGTTTGTGTAGCTGAGAAATCGGACCCATTCGTGATGCATAATGAAATGGACAACATCAGATTAAATGTTATGTACTTACCATAACTTTGTATCTGTGTTGTCGTTTAATTATGCATCACTTCCCGCCTTGCTTCCCCCTTTCTTGTATGGCTGAGAGTAACCTAGAGGACTAAGGAACCCACTGTCTCCTAATTTCAACTCCAGTAGGACTTAGTTTCTGTTTCTGTCCTATATTGGGAATATCCACCTTATGGTTATTGCAGCAAACACAATCTGAGGGTTTGTTAGGGAGCGAGGCATTATGGGAGCGGTAAGAGTTTGAAGCTCAGGTCATATGTCTGAGAAATGGCTGGCTTGGATCCGAAGACCCATTTGTGATGCATAATGAAATTGGACAACACTGATACCAAGTTATGTTAAGTACATAACTTCTATTAAGGAATAACTTATCAGCTAAATCTTAGAGCAGGGACTTACTTTGCTGACAGGATTCTCTTTCCAAGCTGAGGGTCACAGTCTGAGCATTTTAGTGGTGGGATTTAACACAGACAGAGCCGAGGTGTGTGTGTGTGTGTGTGTTGGGGGGCTGTCCTTAAAAAAAAGGATAGAATATCTAAAAAAGACAGTAGGTGCTGCTATTATGGCTGTGGCTCCCACTGAGATAGAGCTGGGCCGAAGGGGCCAATAGGCAAACTGCAGTTGAAACTATGAAATGATTTATACAGGTGTCAAAGCTCCCTGCAATTTTCCCTGCAGGGTGCTATGACCCCTGCACTCACCACTTACAGTAATTAACTCTAAAATCAGTACTTCATGGGAAGAGAGTTCCTTCGCTGGAGAAACCACCATAAAAGAACTATAATTTATCACGTTTATAGGTTGCTCCTGAACCAGCTGTACTAATTCCATGCCTATTGATATGCCCTTCTCCACCACCCTCCAGTGACCAAGGCATAGCAGTCACCAGGGTACATTGTGGAATAAAAACAACTCCATCAGCTTGCCAGAAAAAGCTGTTAAGCTGTCAGCCACCCCCCCCCCCCACCCCCAATAAAAAAGTTTTTCCAGTGTTCTTCATAAAATGTTTACATTTTTTCCTTTGTAGCTGGTGAACATTTTAGCTGTTTCATTTTTCCAGACAATGTCTTATTTTTTCACAGAACATTCCTTCCTTCACCCACTTTCCTTTTCTATACTTTTTATTTACACCTTCCAAAGGTCACTGCATGAAACTTTATTTCATGCTTCTTATCACTTTCAGTGTCTTTCCCAGCTTTAATTCCCCACTGGGTTGCCTGAAAAACGTCAGAGAATTGATTTTAAGTGAATATCAGCACTACAAGCCCTTTCAGCAGATAATGTCAAGTCTGCAACCCAAAGTGAAATTGAAGGTGAGCCCTCCCCACACCACACCACATCACCCCCTAACTAGTACTACCTGTTATGAGGTGAGCCCTTCCCACATCGCACCACATATGCTAGAGACTTCATCCCCTAACTAGCAGTACCTGTTCTGAGGTTGTACAACTTCACAGCTGACTAGTGTTATGAGACGTAATGCATCAGGATTCACTGAAAAGCTTATAACTGTGAACCACAGAAAAACAATTGACCTTCTTTCCTGTCTGCACTATTGTGATCTCAACATGCCATTATTTTTCTTAGATCGTGGTTAGTAGGGAAAATCTTATTAAGCTTGAGGGTCTTTGCATATGGGTGATTTGGGAGCTCAGAGACTGAAGTGAATAGAGACCGAGACTCTCAGATTCCTTTTTTCTGGGACTTTCAAAGTTTTTTCTGTTTGTTGTGTCTGTAACTGAGCCTCCCGCTTCCTTCATTTCCACTGTCCTTATCTAGGGGTTTTGGTTCTCATTCTTTATGGATCAGAGGTTTTCGTCGTAGTCCACAACTCCACCCCCAGCAGACTGACATGCATGATGCCAAAACAGGGCCTGAAAACATGAGCCAAAGTCCTGCTACAGAGCTCTGCACAGTTGAGCAAGCCAGAGAATTCTTGTCCATGTGCAGCATTGCTGTAACACCCAATTTACACTGGATAAGGGTAATGTAGCAGACTAAGCCCCTTCCCTAACCCTGCTCTGAGTATGCCAGTGGTGGCCACTCATTTAACTCTGCCACACAACCAGTCATTTCTGATTATTTATTTATATACGAACAAACTTCGTGACACAAAAGCATTCAAAATAAACTGAAGAGAAAACACCCGAAACTCTTGCATTATTTAGCGCTTTTGTCTTCTTTATTATCAAGACTTCTTCAGAAAGACGTTTCATTATTTAAAGCAACCATTTTATCATTGTTTAAATACAGTATTTCAAGCTGTTTATTTAAATTACCAACACAGTTCTTAACCAATAATATACTGTGAGATCTGTGATCCTGCAAGGTGCTGTGTGCATCTTCATTATAAAATAATTTGGTTATCAAGAGGGTAACCTGTAGTGCAATGTGTGTACCAGGGTCGTGTGTTTCCCATATACTTGAAATAGACGTTCCTATTAGATGTTGTGTGCATACCGGGCAACCTTGTGTACCACATATGCTTTGCGATACCTAAAAATAACACCAGTGGTGTAAACAAGATCAACCCATGGCGTATATTGTTATTGTTAAGGAAAAAAGTTGTCCCATGCAGGATGACCCAAAAATTAGGTGATTCTTTGCGGTAACCTCATGTCTCCAAAGGTAAACATGGCTGTGTTCATATGTGCATGGACTGCAGCGTGTGGAAGACCGAAGATACTTGGGTCAGGACAATGTACAAGATGAGTCCCGAGGAGTGGGGGTGGGCAAAGTGTGATGGTGTGTTTGCTACGGGCCGGTAACCGTAGAAGGGATGGTTGCTGCTTGTGTGACGCTGGGGGGGCAGCTGTGGGTAAAGAAAATATGGGTCGAGGAGAGGCTGGGTTGGATGGGCCTGTACTGGTCGGCCCACCTATTGGGTGGGGGATGCACACAGCACCTTGCAGGACCACTGATCTCACAGTATATTATTGGTTAAGAACTGTGTTGGTAATTTAAATAAACAGCTTGAAATATTGTATTTAAACAATGATAAAATGGTTGCTTTAAATATATATATATATATATATATATATATATATATATATATATATATATATATATATATATATATATGTTTTTTTTATATTTAAATGTTGTTTGTCATTTTTAGCTTCATGATGTTTGCCATTCCCTGCTGCTTGGTTATGTTCCACTCTGTCTCTGACAGCTTTCCGTGGAACAGTGGAACATATTTGCCCACCTTTAATATAACTGTTTTGTCTGTCTTCAGATGTTCTAGTAAAGCATTAAATACCTTAACCACATTTTTTTCATTTACTAGAAGATAATATTGTATCTGTTCATAAATGTAATATCAGTGGCTGGTTGATGGATTTGGTAATTCTTAGACGCACTTGTGTTGGTTGTGAGTTCAAGAAAACAGTAGAGAGAGAACCCACCCAACCTTGCGATAATGTGGGGAATGTTTAGTAAGAGGAGAAGTAAACTTGATGTAGCTTGAGGTAAATTGTGGGTAACCAACTAAAGAGCTAGATAGGGGATGAGTAACAGTAATTAAAATATAAAGAAAGACAAAACAAAACACGCAGTGTCTCTGTCAGTGGTCTGAGGTTTTACTGAGTTAGTGATTCTGTCAACAGCTTCCTTAAACTATTTTCATTTATTTATTTTAAGGGGGAGGGTCAGCCATTGTGGTGTCAAGACTATGAATAGTTCTTTTGAACACTATGGGAAATGTTTGTAATGCAGGGTAATCCTCCATTTAAATAAATGTTTGGTAGTACATTTTTGTATATTACTGTCATGCACTGGATCTTCTCTCTCTGTCCTCTGTCAGGCAAGCCAGAATAAAGAGGATTTCCTCTCTGCATTTTTGCTAGATGGTCAGGAATCAGCTTAGAGAGCTTAATCAAAGCTCAGAGTGAGCCATACCCAACTGATGTAAAGGGTCTTACCATGTCTGCACCTGCAGTGACCTAAGTGTGCCTTGCCAGCACATTTGCTGGAGGAGGGAACCAGGGAACTTGGAATGAGTGACTGTCTTTCCCATCTTGGAGCCAGTTATTTTCGTTTACAGTCCTCAAATTCCGATATGGCTTCAGTAAGCCATCCGATAGCAGATCTTCTGAAAAAGTGTAAAGATAAAGACAGAGACAGACCGCACAGGTCCAAACCTTCCATAGACGCTACCGTTAAGCTAGTAGTCAGTTCTCTGGTACTCAGGTGCTTTCGCAGCCCCTGATGCCCGCTTCAGTTGATTTGCAGGCCGCTACCGCGACCCTTTTGAGTCCGGTATGCCGCAGAACTCTTGTTTGTCTAAGGATCCTGCAGTAGTCTCTACCTTGGATGGGTCTGGAGCCGCTGATCGGGCACCGGCTTCTGAAGAAGTCTTTCGCACCACCAAATCTCGACACAAACCGATGTCTTCTTTCATGATGACCGTTCTTTCCTTAGGCCCAGTGTTCGAACCACACGCAAGAAACCAACTACTCACTCTCAGGTGCCTGCTACCTTGCCTCAGTCTCAAATCCTTAAAATGGCCGAAGACCTTATCATGCTGATTAGGGGAAGCCAAGCCACCCTCTCAAAAAGGAAAAGATATCTGTCTCCAGTAGTTTTGTCTGAACAGGAGTCAGATGAATCTGAGGCATCTGACTATGAAGACATGCAGCCCCTCTCCACTTATGAGGATTCTGATGTAGAGGAATCCATTCCTTCAGCCTCTCCCCCAGAGGATTTTTCCTTTGGGGAGACCCTGCATACCTTAAGGGAGCATTTTCAATGGGAGAGTCCAGGACTACCCTCAGTCCAAAAAAAGACTGTGAGAATTCCTAGATCTTCCGCAACGCAGACCCTGAGCCACCCCCCCCCCCCAGTCCTGTATGTGGTGGATGATGATTTCCTTGAATCCAGTTTGACTCCAGATGCCCTCCCTCCTACTACAGAGTCCCTGACTCACACAAATATCTTTTTAAAAATCCAACAGCTGACCCTGAGGTAATTTTTCAAGGGCCAAAAGGGATTAAAGCAACCTCTGCTAAGAATCCCACCCCCTCAGACAGGGATTCCCAAGAATTGGACAGATGGGGTAAAAAAGTGTACACCTCAACTACTGTTGCTTTCAGGGCACTAAATTGTTAGTTCCATATGCTTAAATATCAGCAACATAACTTGGAACTCCTTAAACAAAAAATTTCCTCCTTTCATGCATGGGCAGAATGTAAAGATTTACAAGACTTAATCCATTCTACAAGTCAAGTAACTAAACACACTTTGCACTGTGGTTTTGATGCAGTAGAAGCTTCTTGCAGGGCGGCACTCACCGGATCTGTCATTAGAAGACATGCATAGCTTAAGGAACAACCCCTGCCAGACGATGTCAAATCTAAATTGTTGGATGCACCCTTGCACAAAGATATAACTTATTTGGCACTAAGGCAGAAGAGGTCTTAAAAAAAGTGGAAAAAAAAGCAAAATCTATGCAAACAGTTAAAGATTTCTTACAGGTCCAGCCCTCTAGGTTTAGCAGACATTTTCCCTCCAAGCACTGGTCCTTTTCTGGTCTTAGTAAACAAGCCCAGCCTAGACCCGATGGAAATAGACCCCCCCCCCAGACAACAGCCCATGGGAATGCAGAGATCTAAGCAGTGAACTACCTCCACTTCGAAACCAGGGAGTTCTAAGACACCCCCTTATGGTAAGAAATCACAATGACTCGCCTCCTCCCGACCTCCCCTTTGCCCACCTTCACATACCCCTAGGAGGAAAACTCTCCTTTCACTCAAGCACCTGGGCCACCATTACCAAGGACCAGTGAGTTCTGAATATTGTGTCTCAGGGATACAAATTCTCCTTCCACACCCTTCCAACCCCAAAAGGGTTCCCAGATCTACCACTAAATCAGTGGGCAGAGGCTCAAAAGCAAATCCATTCCCTGCTCTTTGAGGGCAGTAGAGCACTTTCCTGTAGAACAGATAGACCAAGGCTTCTACGCCAGACATTTTCTGGTGCCCAAAAAAAAGGGCACCTGGCGCCCCCATCCCTTGATCTATTCATTCTAAACACCTTCCTGGTGATCCCAAAATTCAAAATGCTTACCCTCCAGCAGCTGCTACCTATGCTCTCCAAGGACACTTGGCTAGCCACCCTGGACCTAAAAAGAGGTCTACCTCCACATTCCTATCGGGGAATCATGCAGAAAATATCTCTGTTTCAGGACAGGATCTCAACACTTTCAGTTCTCTGCACTTCCCTTTGGCTTAGCTCCCAGAGTTTTCACAAAATGCCTGGCTCCGGCCATTGCCTCTTGCAGACAAAGAAATATTGAAATTTACCCCTACTTAGACTGCCTTATTCAGGCAGACAGCCAGGAAAAGCTGCTCAAATACCTGGCCTTTGTAAAGAGCCTACTAACCTACCTAGTGTACACAGTCAGCAAAAAGAAATCCAAACAGGTGCCCACCTGAAGGATAATCTTCCTGGGAGCAGGCATGGACACAACATCTCAGATGGAATACCTTACACCAGAGAAACAAATTTTCCTGTCAACTTAATTCTCTCAACTGGCCACCAGGCCCCAGCTTTCTGCAAGGGAAGTCCTGCAAGCCATGGGGTTCATGGCATCTTGCATACTCCTCATTCCATATGCCAGGCTGCATATGAGGAAAGTTCAGTGGTACCTAAAGAGCCTTTGATGTCAATGTTCTCAAGATTTGGAAACTCTTCTACCTATTATTCCTTGCCTGAGGAAGGAATTTCTTTGGTGGGCTGCAGCCTGCTTCCACAGCAAGGAACTGGCCTTCTCCCCACACCTCGCTGCCCAGACCCTTGCCACAGACGCATCAGACTACGCTTGGGGTGCACACCTGGAAGGCCAGTGCATACAGGGCCAATGGAGCCCACAGCAAATCCCCCTGCACATCAGTCAAAAAGATATGATGGTTGTGCAGCAGGCCTTTATAGCTTTCATAGGTTCATACTAGGCTATCTGCCCTAGGGCATTTATAAGCCTAGCCAGAGTGTGTTTGGCTTTCGCCACCCATTTTAAATGAATTTTGCTATGCCCTTTTTCAAGGTTAGTATACTGTGCCTCTGTCTAACAGTGACACAGAAGTGATACCTGGGGTAAACCTACGATCTCCTATCCACTCATCAAGATTCCTCTTGAAGAGAGTCGATGAGGGTCTCTGCCTAACCTGGACTGGGATTTTATTCCAGAGTGAAGGGAGCCTCTGGGTTCTGAATCTGTCCCTCCAGCATGTCCTATTTATTTCAGTGCTGAGGTTCAAGTCTCTCAAGCGCGTAGCTCGATGGGATTTGGATTTTCTGAGGTGCAGCATGTCCATTAATTCCGGGTTGGACATGGCTTTATACGTCAGGCACAGATCGCCTCTTAGCAGGCGGTATGCCAGTGAGTAGAGCTGGAGTTTCTTTAACCGGGCAGCATATGGAATCTGTTTGAGCCCTTTGATCCTCTTGGTGAGGTACTTTTGGGGTCTTTTCAGTTGCTGCAGGTGTCTGGTAAGGTACATCCCAAAAGGGGCATTGTACTCAATTATGGGCCTGATGAGGGATGAGTAAAGAGGCACGATGACCTCCCCTGATCTGGATGTGAATCCCTTCATGATTAGGTGGGCTATATAAAATGTTTGTCTAACCACTTTGGCCATGTGGTTTTCAAATGCGAGATTGCTATCAACTTGGGTCCCCAGGTCCCTAACTACTTCTTCCGTACTTTATGGATTACCACCTATGTGGTAATTTGTGGGCACTTTGTTTTTGCCAAATGGGATGACTATACACTTTTTGGCGTTTAGCTTGAGGCCATGGCTCTGGCACCAGTTGTCTGTTTCTATGAGGCCCTTTTGTAGGATGCTTGTGTCGGCTGGAGAGTCTATTATGGCGCCTAGTTTGCAGTCATCTGCGAACTTGGTCAGCCACAGTCCTTCCATGTTGGCCTGTACCTCTGAGAAATATATACCGAACAAGAGAGGCCCCAGGACTGAGCCTTGTGGGACGCCACTTGTAACTGGTTTGGAGTCTGACATGGCTCCAGCAATTCTAACCATGTGTGTTCTGTCCTTGAGCCAGTTTGCAACCCATCTAGTGACATAGGGGTTTATATTTAAGCTGGTGAGCTTATCTATAATGCCCGAGTGGGGTATTGTATCGAAGGCTTTTGTGAGGTCCAGGTAGGCTGTGTGGACCACCTTCCCCTCGTCAATGGCCTTGGTGACTGTTTCAAAGAAATCGACCAGGTTTAAGAGGCAGGATCTGCCCTTAACAAAGCCGAACTGGGTAGGATCCAGTGTCTGTAGGTCCCCAATATCTTTATTTATGAGGTCCATGATGATCCTTTCCATAGCTTTGCAGACCAAGCTAGTCAGGCTTATGGGGTGATAGTTTCCAGGATCCATTGAGGCACCACCTTTGTGGAGAGGGACCACTGTTGCTGTACGCCACTCTTTGGGTACATATCCTGTAGTAAGGCTGAGATTGAACAGTAGTTTTATGTTTGGATTTAGCTCTTCTTGGAGTTCATGTAGGACGCGGCCCGGGACACCATCTGGTCCCATTGATGCTGTGTTTTTTGCTTTGGAGAGGGCGGCTCTTACCTGAGCATCTGAGATGTCAGGGGGGCAGCACTCTGCTGGGATAGATAGTTGCCCTTTTGGTGGGGAGGGGGTGGGAGAAGTTTGTGCTGAACCTGTCAGCTAGGATGTTGGCAATGTCTGTGGGTTCAGTGTATTTTTTGTCATTTTGGACTAATTCTGAGCATATCTGGGAATTCCCATCCAGATTCCTAACATAACTAAAGAAAGCCTTGTGATTATCCTTAGTGTCCTGTGCAATTTTTCTCTCAAAGCTGGCCTTAGACGATTTTATGCGTGCCCGTAGTTTTTTGCTAATACTGGTCAGAGATGCCTTCCCTTTTTGGGATTTTGCTCTGTCATGTAGTTGCTTCCTCCTCCTATTTCAAACCCCTTCTCTCTCCAGGGGTTCTCCTGATCAAAACAGAAAACACCACTGTGATGTGGTACATCAACAAGCAGGGAGGGACTCACTCCTACCCTGTGTGCAGGCTGGCCATGACCCCTTGGCTCACAGCCTCTTCCATGCAACTACACCTGTTAGCACAATACCTACCAGACTGTCTCATTTCCCTGGCAGACCAATTAAGCAGAACGCTTTTGGACGCACATGGGTGGCAGCTCAACAGAAATACCTTCTTCCTAATAACTCAGAAATGGGGAACCCCGAAGGTCAACCTCTTTGCCTCCCACACCAACCATCAGCTCAGCAAATTCTGCACCAGGGAGCATCACTGCATGACTTGGGAACTGGATGCCTTGTCTTCCCCTGGGTCAACCTCACGGTATATACCTTTCCTCCTCTACCTCTCATCCCCAGTGTACTGCTCAAAATAAGGGAGGAAAAACCAAGGACCATTCTCATAGCTCCAGACTAGCCCTAACAGCACTGGTACCCCTTGCTGCGCAGCCTGTCCCCGCTGCCTCCATGGCATCTTCCTCAGATTCCAAACCTCCTAACCCAGAGGGAAGGGAATTCATGCACCCCCCCCCCCCCCCAATTACAGACACTCCATTTGGCAGCTTGGCTTATTCCATAACCCCAGACTAATCTGCCATCCTCAGTATACAGGCTCTGGATGTTATCCATGAGGCCAGACGCCCTAGCACCAGAATGTCTTATGCAGATAAATGGAAAAGGTTCGGCACCTGGATCCAGGCTAAGGGGCCAATACGGCACAGCCCTACATCCCTCTCATCCTGGATTACTTAGCTGACCCATACTACACAGCGGTCTCTCACTCTCTCCTCTATAAAAATTAATGCCTCTGCCATTTCTGCTCATTTTCCCACTGAGCAGCCTCTCTTCTCACACCCTTTGATTAAACAGTTTGTCAGAGAGGCTAGTAACTTGAGACCCCCAGAAGGGCGCCAACACCAGCTTGGGACCTTAGCTTTGTCTTGGAAAAGTTCACCCTGCTTCTTTTCGAACCAGCTGCTTCTGCAGAACTAAAATTTCTCTCCTGGAAGACAGCCTTCCTTCTGGCTATCACTTCCTCCAGAAGAGTCTCTGAGCTGCAAGCATTCATGGCTATGGAACCCTTCATCATCTTCCATGCAGATGGGGTATCCCTCAGAACTAACCCATCCTTCATGCCCAAGGTGATGCCCAGTGTGGCTCTCAACCAATCCATTCATCTGCCCATCTTCTTTCCTAATCCCCAAAACAAGGGTGGAAGCATTCTGCACTCTCTAGATGTGCACTGACAGCTCAGATACTATCTGGACAGGACTACACCCTTCAGAAAGTCTGATCAATTGCTGGTTAGCTTTGCTACAGGGATAGAAGGCAAAGCCATATCCAAGCAAACCATTTCCAAATGGATAGCACACTGCATCCATTTCTGCTGCAAACAGCTTGGTAAGCCTCCCCCCAAGGGGGTCAAGACACACTCCACCAGAGCAGCCTCCACATCTGCAGCTTTCCTAAGAGGAGTCCCCACCAGGGACATCCTGGAGGCTGCCACCTGGACATCTGTTCACACTTTTACCAAGCATTACCACCTGCCTCTCTTCTCAAAATCTAGGGCAGGGTTTGTCTTTTCAGTCTTGCAGGGCATTATCGCCAGCCCCTAACTTCCTCGACTGCCTCCACCCATTTCTTCAACTTTGGGAATCTACCCAAATGTGATGACTGCAACAGTGAAACATGAAGAACATAGTACAGTTGTGTACACTTACCATGAATGTAGATGTTTGAGTGTATTCACTGTTGCAGTCCCTCCATCCCCCTTTTTTTTCTCTTTTTCCTTTTGTTACCCTTCTTCCTTGTTGTTCTCCTTTCCTTACAAGGAACATATTGGTATTTATTTTTCACTGGTGGGTTTCTTCCACCAGAACCTGACCTCTTCCTTTGGGGGCTCCTGACAGGTTAGGGCAAGAAAAACTGATGTAATGGTGTCAGACACCTTCCTTTATACCACTGATGGCCTGACGTCAGTCCTCAAGAGACAGCAACAGACACAGAAATACCAAGTCTCTGGTATTAGAGTCGGCTGAAGGCTACCCTGGCAGGGATAACCCAATTGTGATGACTGCAACAGTGAATACACTGGAACATCTACATTTATGGTAAGTGTACACAACTGTAATTTTTTTTTCTTGCATGTTTAGTTTCTTGATTGTAGGCCTTGGGTTTCCGTACTTTGCGTGCTTTCATAATCTTTATTGTTCTGTTATAAGATGTTAGTGCAAATGGTAAGTAGTTTTCACTCTTTTACTAGATATTTTAATGTATATTTTGTCCTCTATCCTCACTACAGTCATCAAGCTTGTGTTCCACAATGTGGCTTACTCCTTTCCCCCCAACTCTGTCAGAATGCTTGAGGTGAGGAGATCTCAAGAACCAAGACAGCTAGTGTCCATCATCCTTAAGAGTTGGGGATTTGTTTAATTCTGCAGCTTTTGTTCCATCTGAACCCCACCCCCAACCCCACAGCACCTGTTGTGATAATTACAGGAGTGCATGTGGTCCCACACTTACATTTTCCCTTAACTGCGTAGCCGTGTCTGTTTTGGTGCACTGACCAGACTTTTATGATGTTTTCCTGCAGGTTCTTTAGTTGTGTGCAGGGTTCTATTCCCAAAATTTCTCAAAAGAGAGGAAAGTTGGCCAGAAAACCTCATCTTTTAATTATTTTATAAAATGCTGTTACTGTTGTTTGTGAACATTTTCATATTCTGTTTTTCTTTTGTTATCAGATGTGTTTTTGTTGTTGGTCTGTCCTGACACCTCAACCTTTAAGATTTGTTCGTTCCCCATGGATTGTTTTCCCTGTAAGACTTGCTCTCCCCCCCAAACACTATTTTGCTACAGTGAAAGGGACGTTGTGTGCATCCTGCCCACTAGCTGCTTTTCCCCAGTGTGTTTTGAGCAGTGACATTAATGTGGAAAAGGCATGTGTGCTCCTTCAGGGATCTCTGTTTGCTCTCCTCAGTCATTATTTGCCTGTTGCAAGCCTTTTAAACTCCACTGAGAGTAGCCAGTTAAGTCCTACCTGTCATAGAAAGGAACACTAGCTGTCTTCTACTCCATCTACACCAGCTAGACCTTGGTTATCAGAACTACAAATGTAAGAACTTGCTCTGCAGTGTAAGACCAGGTAATGTCTTGTTATTAGCAGTTTCTACAGATTTTGAATGCTACTGGACTCTTTATAATTTTATTATTGTATGTTATTAATACAGACAAACAATAGCTACATGCAACCATCTTTTGGTTTGTTTTAATAACTTCTAAGTGTTTGAGGTGTACCTTTTCTGATCTTGTTATAGGTTATCTTTGTATCATGGTTTTACTGTTTTGAATGTTACATTGTAATGAATAATAAAAAAAAAAGTTTTGCATTAATGAATCTTTGAACTGGGGCACAGTGATATGTCTCTAAGCTTTTCCATGGCTTTTTCAATTTTTAGGGTTTCCAGGGCTTTGGGTTCGGGGATGGTGGATTTCAAATGTCTTTTGGAATTGGAGCATTTCCATTTGGTATTTTTGCCACAGCATTCAATATTAATGATGGAAGACCACCCCCAGGTATGTACATTTCATTCAGAGTTGCTTGTGTGTTAAAAATATATAACTCGAGTGCCTAAAATGTCTGCAAGTTGTGTCAAGGAGAAAGGTAGTGCAATCACGTGAGTACCTCACTGGAGAGAGAGCAATACCTTTTCTTGTTGGCAGACAGGTGTAGGGACTGTTCATGAATGATTCTTTTGGAAAGCTGTTACTTCAGCTCCCACTTGTAACGTGAATGATGCCAGGATATGGCTTGCTATTACAAGAGGAGGATGCAAGTAGAAAATCCATAACAGTAACGGTGAGTCTGTTAAAGGGCAGACAGATTTATGCTGGTGTTTTCCAGATGCTGGAAATGATGGACTGCTCACCTTGGTGACTTTTCTTCAAGGCAACAACTGCTAGCTTGAGCTCCACCCCTGTCCCATAACCCCCTGCTTTCTTGTGATTCTACAGATGTCATTGTTGCCGTTATGAGCTTCAGTGACTTGCGCTGCTTGAGCTGACTGAGAATGTTTTTTGATGTTTATCAGGAGCAGTAAGTGTGACATGCCGCGGTGGTACGGCGGTAGCGTTGTTACCTCACAGCAAGAGGTTCTCCCATTCGATTCTCTGCTTGGCTTGGGAGTGCCTTCTGTGTGGAGTCTGCATGTCCTCCCCACGGTTGGGTAGCGTTTGAAAGACATGCGTGCGTAAATGGGCATGCCTTCGTTGAAGGTTGGGCGTCGAGCTGGCACCTCGGCATTTCATAATAATCTACTGCCAGTGATTAGCGGACCGGAGTTCCGCTGTGGCGAACCCCTTACCGGGAAAAAGCCGAAAAGACAAACAATCAAGAGCAGTAAGTGTATTTTGTAATTATTTGAATGTTTAACAAGTTGCTGTCCAACCTATTTTTTTTCTTCTGTTCACTTGGACTTTTCTTTTGTTTCCTGTCATCCCTGGTGGGTCTATGTTAGATAATCATACTTTTAAAAGTTTGTGTGTCATATGGTCGACACCATATGATCGAATTTTTGAAAGTTCGAACATTTTAACGGAGATCTCCGTACAGAGCGGAATGAGAAGATTTCCCTTTTCTGCAATGTAGTGCGATCTTGGAGTTGGTATATTTAAAGAGTGGGGGGTGGGTGGTTCAGGGGGCTTGCCCCCAGCTTAAAACTTTCAGGTAGATTATTTGTGTAGTTTATTTATTTATTAGATATTTGAACTTTTAAAAGTTCGATCTTATGGTGTCGACCATATGACAATCAAACTTTTGAAAGTTCAGTTATCTAATATTGACCCTTCCCTGGTGGTACAGAAAAATATATTTGTTGTTCCTTCTAGCTCTTATTGCTAGTTAGTTAGGGTAGTTTATAAGGCAGCTAGACTGCTGGTTTACAGTTTGCTTGCTTAGATTCCATAGAAGTTGATTTGCTGAACTGTTTGATATTCAAGGCTTTCTGTGGCAGCCTTCTTTAGGTATGGATAAGGTTGCCATTGCTTCTAGATTTAAAAAATGTAGGTAGTTTGGACACAAAAAAAACTCAACAAGATCCACACAGGGTGTGAGTTATGTGAATTGAGATAGGGCATTTAGATGCAGGCTGCTAATTATATATAAACTTCAACTCATAAACCCTTCTGGATCACTGCAATAAACTGATCCTCAAGGGCTAACTAAAACTGGATCTAACCAAGGAAAACGATATGGAGCATGAAAAAGAGAACTAATTAGAAAGACAAATCAATTTGCCAAGAGATAAGGAAAGAAAAGTGAAGCGAGAACAAATACAGTGCTTCTATTTTGGAGAAGCTTCCCCCAACTACAGTTCCCAGGCTAGTCCAAGACTTTCCATTTTGGCAACCTCATCTAGGTCTGCTTCTCCTTTCTGCTAAGAATCTTCAGGCACCGCGGACTCTGCTGTGAGGAGAAGTATGGGGAGTTTTTCCTAGAAGCAGAACTTTCCCTTTTCCTTTCCTTTTTCCTGGCATCAGCTGTATCTTTTTGTTTTCTAGGTCCTTCGAGAGCCCCACACATATCCAGAGTGTAACAAGATGGGGATGGCCTTTGTGAAGGCTTATCTTCAAAATGGTGTCACCGTGGCCCTTTCTGTGTCCAGGGTGGTGCAAGAAAACCTCCAAGCCACTTTCCTTACTGTTAATACCCCAGACCCTGTTTCAACTCCAAGAGCTTTGGAACTGGCTAGAAATCCTATACCAATGTTCTTGACACCTAAAGACCTTCAGAGTCAGTGGAGGCATTGACTCCAGTGCAGTCAACACTGACCTCCTATTGGGCCTGAAGGGTTTGGTGCTGCCATCTGTGTGCCATCTCCATCCCCTGCCCTTTTTAGCCCATTATTGTTCTTGGCATTTGATGCTTTGGTGCTGAAGGTCTCCCCGGTACCCATGGTTCTGGAGGTGTCAGTGCTGATGGCCATCCTTCAGCGCTGCTTCAATCAGCATTTACAACTTTGGTCCCAGTATCTTGCCAGGTGGCTTGGCACAGAGAAGATCAAGTGTGATCTTTATGCAAGAACAGGTACAAGCTCTGCCAGCTCCACCCCTAAGCACCATTGAGACAGACTTTAAACCATTTATCTGTCTTACATCACAGAACAGAGGCTCTTATAGCTATGGATGGTTGAGGTCGCCTTCTCAGGACAATGTGGATGAGTCTCCTTGAAGTTCTCCTGGGAAGAGGCAGTGCAGGAGGAAGCACTTAGTCTCCCCTCTGAGTCTCCATCCTCAGACACAGATCTCATTTAAAGGGAGGGTTTTATCAAATTCCCTTCTGAAGACACCATATTTGGTGAGTTCCTGGAGACAATGAGCCAGAGGGGGGATCATTGCCCATTGGCCCCATCTCCATAAAAAAATATATATATATTAAAAGTGACTTGTAGAACAACAGTATAGCATTTCATTTAAAAAAAAAAGATATTCAATACAAGACAGAAAAGTGAATAAACCAGTAATAACATTAAAAACACCCCCCAGACAGTCATTAGAAGAATACTGCACATAGCAGCATGACAGAGTAGGATTGCACTTATTAAGATTATCCTCGTTTGTTCATCTACATCAGACAAACAGCAGGCAGTAATTGCAAATGAATAAGAAAATATATTGCTACATGTCAGCATGGTTTGGTCCAAGGTGTGGAGAGGGAGCCACATGTAATGGAACCATTTTCATATAAACCGGATGGAGTGTTGTGGACCTTCAAGATTGGGGAACACTGAAGCAAAAGTCCACTTTGTGGCTTCATAGTGGTGTCAGCAGCCACCAAGCACAAGGTCCCAGAAGACATTGAGGCTATCCATCTTCCTAATAGTCCGTGATGATGGATAGATTTGAAAATCCTGACTGTGTCAAGTACTTTTTCTATGGGAACAGTGAGCTACTTGACACACACAAGGTTTGAGAGGGTTTCATAAAGACCAGCAGCCCCAGCATAAGCAGCAGTATGACAGAGAATCTTGTAGCAGAGGCAGATGTTCTTCGTGTTTCACTGTTGCAGTCATCACACTTGGATTATCTACCTGCAGGTAGCCCTCAGTCAGGCCAAATACCAGAGTCTTAGTATTTCTGCATCTGATGCTGTAATTTCTTCCATGATGTCAGGTCAACAGGTATAAAACATGCAGTCAACGCCATTACATTAGTCTTTCTTGCCGAGGAGGAGCCCAAAACAGAAGCAGTTCGCAAGTGCCGTTCGGCCACTACCTGAAATTTTCGTTTTCGAGTTTGTAATCCTGAAGTCTTCTAAAGCTAAGTACCCTGTTGGGGATCTTTTTTTCTTGCTCTAACCGATGTCAGAAAAAGTTAACAATTGTCTTGCCTGTGGAAAGCAAATACCTCACAGAGATTTTCATTCTTACTGCGTCACTTGTTTAGGCTCTTTCCTGGCATGAAACCATACTGCTGATCACTAATCATCATGTCCCTTCTTAACCTAGCTTCCACTACTCTTTCCCATAACTTCATGCTGTGACTGATCAGTTTTATCCCTCTGTAGTTACTACAGCTCTGCACATCACCCTTATTCTTAAAAATCGGTATCAAAACACTTTTTCTCCATTCCTCAGGCATCCTCTCACTTTCCAAGATTTCATTAACCAATCTAGTTAAAAACTCCACTGTCATTTCACCTAAACACCTCCATGCTTCCACAGACCAAAGGTATGTCATCTGGACCAACAGCCTTTCCATTCGTCATCTTCTTCATAGCTATCCTTACTTCCTCCTTGCTAATCCACTGCACTTAATGATTCACTATCCGCACATCAACCAACCTTCTCTCTCCCTCTCTCTCTCATTCTCTTCATTCATCAGCCCCTTAAAGTACTCTTTCCATCTGCTCAACACACTCTCCTCGCTTGTGAGTACGTTTCCCCCATTATTCTTTATCACCGTTACCTGCTGCACATCTTTACTAGCTCGGTCCGTCTGTCTAGCCAATCTGTACAGGTCTTTTTCTCCCTCCTTAGTGTCCAACCTTTCACACAACTCTTCATACGCCTTATCCCTAGCCACCTCTCTCTTTGCCATGCACCTCGTCTCCTTTTACTCCTGTCTACTTTCTTCATCTATCTGACAATCCCACTTCTTCTTCGCCAACCTCTTTCTCTGTATACTCTCCTGTACTTCCTAATTCCACCATCAGGTCTCCTTGTCCTCCTTCCTCTTTCCAGATGTCACACCAAGCACCTTTCTAGCCATCTCCCTTACTAGCTCTGCTGTAGTTACCCAGCTATTCGGTAACGTTTCACTGCCACCCAGTGCCTGTCTTAACTCTTCCCCGAACACCACCTCACAATTACCCTTTTTCGATTTCCACCTTTTGATCCTTGGTGCTGCCCTCACACTCCTCCTCCTCTTCTTGATCACCAATGTCATCCTGCAAACCACCATCCTATGCTGCCTAACTACACTTTCCCCTGCCACCACTTTACAGTCTCCTTAAGACTGGCCCTTCTACGTAAGATATAATCTTCCTCCATTCTTGTATGTCACCCTATGCTCTTCCCTCTTGTTAAAATATGTATTCATCACCGCCATGTCCATCCTTTTCACAAAATCCACTACCATCTGACCTTCTGCATTCCTTTGCTTAACACCATACCTACCCATCACTTCCTCATCCCCTCTGTTACCTTCACCAGCATGCCCATTGAAATCTGCTCCAATCACCACTCTCTCACCCTTGGGTACAGTTATCACCACTTCATCCCACTCACTCCAAAATTTTTCTTTGTCATCCATCGCACACCCACCTTGTGGAGCATATGCACTAACAACATTCATCATTACACCAATTTCCAGCTTCATAAACATCACTCTGTCCGACACTCTTTTCACCTCCAAAACACTCTTAACATACTGTTCCTTCAAGATAACCCTACACCATTCCTCCTCCCATCCACACCATGGTAAAACAATTTGAACCCACCTCCGATACACCTAGCCTTGCTCCCCTTCCATCTGGTCTCTTGCACACACAGTACATCAACCTTCCTTCTGTCCATCATATCAGCTAGCTCTCTCCCTATACCAGTCATACTGCCAACATTCAAAGTTCCGACCCTCACTATCACAGTACTAGCCTTTACCTGCCTTCGGGCATGCCTTCCCCCTCTTCTCCTCCTTTGGCCAACAGTAGCCCAATTTCTGCCAGCACCCTGTTGGCCAACAGTACTGGTGGCGGTCGTTGTTAACCCGGGCCTCGACCGATCCGGTATGTATATCTGTACTGTTGTCCGCATGTATGATTTGGCAAAATTTTACGCCGGATGCCCTTCCTGATGCAACCCTCCCCGTTTATCCAGGCTTGGGACCAGCACAAAGAAATGCACTGGCTTGTGCATCCCCAGTGGCTGGGTCTCCAGCCATTGCATACTGCAGGCAGAAAAATATCCACATTTTCCCATACTTGGACGACTGCCTGATTCAGGTAGTCAGGAATTTCTACTTTAGCACCTGGCATTTGTAAAAAGCCTTCTCACTTCATTGGGGTACACAGTCAATGAAAAATAATCACAACTGGTGCCCAGTTAAAAGATTGTATACCTGGGAGCAAACTTGGACACAACTTCCCAGATGGCATTTCTCACTTCAGAAAAACAGGTCTATCTGACAAATTACTTCAAACAAATGGCCACCAGAACCCAGCTGTCTGCAAGCCCTAGGGTTCATGGCCTCATGTATTCTGCTAATTCCATATGCAAGACTGCATATAAGGAAACTTCATCGGTACTTAAAAAGTCTTTGGTGCTGACACTCTCAGGACCTGGAAACAGTAGTCATTCGTATCATACCTTGTCTAAGGGCAAAGTTCCTTTGGTGGGCAGAAGCATGCATCCACAACAAGGGACTGCTTTTCACTCTACCCCTCGCTGCCCAAACCCTGACAACAGATGCATCAGACTGTGCATGGGGGGGCTCACATTGCAGTGAAATGCATTCAGGGCCACTGGAGCCCAAGCCAGATTCTCCTGCACATCAATCAAAAAGAGATTCTAGCTGTACAGAATGCTCTGACAGCCTTCAAATACCTAATCCTTCCAGGACAACTGCTTATAAAAACAGACAACACCGCAGTTATGTGGTACATAAACAAGCAGGGGGGGGAACCCATTCTTAAGTGCATCTACAAGCTCAATTCCTGCCAGGCAAACAAAATTCACTGGCAGATGACTTAAGCAGAAATCTCCTAGACCTACACAAGTGGAAATTGGAGTCCAACACCTTCAACCATCTGATCCAGAGGTGGGGGACACCGGAGGTAGACCTCTTTGCCTCACCCGAGAACCACCAGTTGAACAAATTCTGCACCAGGAACCCTCACAGCAGGGCCTGGAAGGGTGGATTCCCTATCCTTTCAATGGGGAATCCTCTCAATTTATGCCTTTTTCCCTCTGCCCCTTCTCTCCAGAATACTACTCAAGATAAAACAGGACATGCCAAGGGCAATTCTTATTGCCCCAGACTGGCCACACCAGCACTGGAACCCACTCTTGCGCATCCTGACAACAGTGCCACCCTGGCACCTTCACCAGACAACTATCCTGCTGTCTCAGCAGGAGGGACAGATTTTGCATCCTCAATTGCAAACCCTAAACCTTGCAGCCTGGCTTATCCCTTGAATACCCCACGAGTAGCCCTCAGCAAACAGGTGCTGGATGTCATTCTTAAAGCCAGAAGGCCTAGTACTAGGAAATCCTATGCTAAAAAGTGGAAAAGATATTGTTGGAATCAGTCTCAAGGGAAGGAGACAGCAGTGCCCTCCTTACATCTAATCCTGGATTACCTAGCAGAGCTGCTCCACAAAGGCCTTTCCTTCTCCTCCGTTAAGATTCATGCCTCTGCCATCTCAGCTCATTATAATACTGAGCCGCAACCTATTTTCTCACCCTCTCATCAAGCAGTTTCTGAGAGGAGCTAAAAACTTAAGGCCCCCTAGGAGAGCACCCACCCCTGCCTGGGACCTTAACTTTGTACTGGAAAAGCTCACGCTTCCTCCTTTTGAACCTGCTGCCTCAGCAGAGTTAAAATTCCTCTCTTGGAAAACAGCTTTGCTTTTAGGCATAACTTCAGCAAGAAGAGTGTCTTGAATTACAGGCACTAATGGCTATGGAACCTTTCATTATTTTCCATGCTGACAGAGTTTCCCTCAGGACTAACCCGTCCTTTATGCCTAAGGTGGTATCCAGTGTGGCTGTAAACCAATCCATCCATTTGCCAACCTTCTTCCCTAACCCTCAGAATAAAGGGGAAAGGATCCTGCACTCCTTGGACTTGCATAGACAGCTCAGGTTCTACCTTAACAGGACTAAACCTTTCAGAAAAAGTGACCAGCTGCTAGTCAGCTTTGCTACAGGGGCAGAGGGTAAGGCCATTTCAAAACAAACCATTTCCAAATGGATAGCACACTGTATCCATTTCTGCTACAAGTACCATGGTAAACCTACTCCACAGGGGATCAGACCACATTCCACTAGGGCTACTTCCACCTCTACAGCATTTCTCAGGGGAGTCCCTACCAGGGGCATTCTGGAAGCTGCAACCTGGAGTTCTGTGCATACCTTCACCATGCATTACCACTTACCTTTCTTTTCTAAATCCAGGGCTGGATTTGCTACAGCAGTCTTGCAAGGCCTACTAGCCAGCCCTAACACTTCTTGACTGCCTCCAACCTTCCGCAGCTTTGGGAATCAACCCAAGTGTGATGACTGCAACAGTGAAACACGAAGAACATAGGTACAGTTGTGTACACTTACCATAAATGTAGATGTTCGAGTGTATTCACTATTGCAGTCCTGGTTTCCCTCCCTCCATCCCCCTGGTTTTCTCTGTCTCTCCTCCCTATGGCCATTCTCATTGGCATTGGTATTTACTTTTTACTGGTGGTGGTCCCCACCATATACTAGCTCCCTATTTGTGGGGCTCCTGACATTTGGGGCAAGAAAAACCTGATGTAATGGGGTCGGCTGCCTGTTTTATACCCCTGACGACCTGACGTCATGGAAGAAGCACCATCATCCGACGCAGAAATACTAAGACACTGGTATTCAGGCCAACTGAGGGCTACCTGCAGGCACATAACCCAAGTGTGATGACTGCAACAGTGAATACACTTGAACATCTACATTTATGGTAAGTGTACAAAACTGTACTTTTCTCTTCTAACCATCATCAAAGAGGCTGAGGTGGTCCACACCATCAAGGGTTCAGCAAATCCTTTCAAGGGTCCCGCCAATGTGAATGCTTGTCCAACTGTCATGCTCTTGAGACAGTCGGGGGCATGTTTCCCTTCATGTGTCCATGTGTTTGCCCATCACGAAGGACACTAGTCATAGCAATCGTATCCAGAGGCTTGTTTTATGCCATTTTTTAATCAACCCCAAACATCCTCCCTCCCATCCACCCTTAGTACCACCCTGTCAGGGGAGGACAACTCAGCAGGAGTGCACAGTTTGTTATTAAAACAAGCTATCCAAGAGGTCCCAGAGAGAGTCTGGATTTTATTTTCCCTTCGTGGCACCCAAATAAAGTCAAGACTTTTGACAGATTCCGGCCGTCAGTCATCTTAATCAGTATGTGAAGAAAAAGTCCTTCCAGGTGGTACAGTCAAGTCTATCCTGTTATGCTTACAGGCAAGAGACTGGATGTGCTGTTTAGATCTCCAGGATGTTTACCTGTAGATCAAAATAGTGAAGTTATCCAGGAGACTGTTATGCTTCCAGGCTGTAAGTTTGTAATCACATTGTTTGCAGGGCTCATAGCTCATTGAATCTTTCTTTCTAATCCACATCTTTTCAGAGCTAAGCCATCTTCATTGTCATAGAATGCTAAAGCCTTAACTATGACCTAGGCAACCAGAATTTGGTTAGGGACATGGGCATCTGCTAGATGAGGTATGGTTGAGAAGGGAGTGGTGAGGTTTTGCCCACTTATCTTTCTGCAGAGGGAGGGACTGTAGGGGATGTGCTGATAGAGATGGGTACATTCTGTAGTTCTGTCAGAGACCTGAGTTTAAGTTTAGAGCTAGGTATGTGGAGGACTTGGAGGAGTATGCCCCAGGGCCCAGGACAGAGATGCTGTTAGCCCATACTTCATTGTCCTTTGAAGTAATGCCATAATGTAAAGGGGACATTGCCATATCAGTCAAGCCACCATCTCCCCATTCAACAGTGGTGGCTGTTGGGCCCCCTCTTCACGCATGGAAGACTAGATGTTCTTCGTGTTTCATTGTTGTAGTCATCACATTTGGGTTATCCATGCCAGGGTAGCCCTCAGTCGGCCTGAATACCAGAGGCTTAGTATTTCTGCATCGGTTGCTGTCGCTCCAGGACTGACATCAGGTAGTTAGTGGTATACAAACAGGTGGTCAACGCCATTACATCAGTCTTTCTTGCGGAGGAGCCCAAAGCAGAAGCAGTTCGCACGAGTGCCAGTCGGCCGCTATTGAGTTTTTTGTTTCCGAATTGAAGTTGAAGTCTTCTAAAGTGAAGTACCCTGTTGGGGATCCTTTTTTCTTGCTCTAACTGATGTCAGAAAAAGTTAACAATTGTCTCGCCTGTAGAAAGCAAATACCATACCAAGACTTCCATTCTTACTGCGTCACCTGTTTAGGCCCAGACCACAACATCCCTAGCTGTCGCTTTTGTACTTTGTTCAACACCAGAACTTTACTTTGTCGGGCCCTTGTTGTAGCTAGATATTTTCGCTGTCAGTCCTCGACTTCCAATATGGCTTTGGTAAGCCATTAGACAACCAATCTTCCAAAAAAAACGTAAGGATAAAGACAGAGACGGACCGCACAGGTCCAAAACTGCCGATGGTGCTTCCATTAAGCTAGTCGTCAGATGTTCTTCATGTTCCACTGTTGCAGTCATCACGTTTGGGTTATCCTGCCAGGGGTAGCCCTCAGTCGGCCTGAATACCAGAGGCTTAGTATTTCTGCTTCGGTTGCTGTCGGTCCAGGATTGACGTCAGGTCGTCATTGGTATAAAAATCAGGCAGCTGACACCATTACATCAGTCTTTCTTGCCAAGGAGCCCGAAGCAGAAGAAGTTAACACAAGTGCCGGTCGGCTGCTACCTGAGTTTTCATTTCCGAATTGAAGCTGAAGTCTTCTAAAGCCAAGTACCCCGTTGGGGATCCTTTGTTCTTGGTATAACCGATGTCTGAAAAAGTTAACAATTGTCTCGCCTGTGGAAAGCAAATACTGCACCGAGACTTCCATTCTTACTGCGTCACCTGTTTAGGCCCAGACCATGACGTCCCTCACTGTCGCTTTTGTGCTTTGTTCAACGCCAGAACTTTACATTGTCGGGCCTTTATTGTAGCTAGATATTTTTGCTGTCAGTCCTTGAATTCCGATATGGCTTAGGTAAGCTATCCAAAAAAATGTAAGGATAAAGACAGAGACCGCACAGGTCCAAAACTGCTGCCGACGCCTCCGTTAAGCTAGTCGTCAGTTTTCCAGTCCTCAGTGAGGTGCTTTTGCAGCCCCTGATGCTATGGATTTGCAGGCCGCTACCGAGACCCTTTCGGAGTCCGGTATGCCACGGGACACTTCTTCGACTAAGGATCCTGCAGATGTCTCTACCTTGGATGGGTCTGGAGCCGCTGAGCAGGCACCGGTTTCCAAGGAAGTACTTCACACTACCAATACTCAACACAAACAGATGACTTCTTTCACATTTTCAGTTCTTTCTAAAACTACTGAGTATCTAAGGCCCAGGGTGCAATCTACGCCCAAAAAAACAACGACCCAAGCTCAGGCACCTGCTTCCTTGCCTCAGTGTCAAATGCTTAAAATGGCGGAAGACCTTATTATGCTTATTAGGGGAAGTCGGGCTACCCCTTCCAAAAGAAAAAGAGACTTGTCCCCAGTAGTTTTATCTGAACAGGCGTCTGATGACTCTGATGCTTCTGAATATGAAGACATGCAACCCCTCTCTGCTTATGAGGATTCTGATGCAGAGGAATCCATTCCTTCTCTCTCTCCACCAGAAGATTTTTCATTTGGTGACACCCTTCATACTTTAAGGGAGCATTTCCAGTGGGAATGTCTGGACTACTCGCAGTCAAAAAAAAAGACTCAGGGAATTCTTAGATTTACCACAGCACAGACCTTTAGCCATTCATCCTGTCCTGGATGTTGTTGATGATGTTTTCATGAATCCCGTTTGACTCCTGACACCCTTCCTCCTGCTCCCAGAAAACCTGACAGGTACTATGAAGTCCCTGATTCTCCTTGACTCCTTTCCTTCTTGTGCAGAAAATAAAGCATTACAAGAGTTTATGCATTCTGCAAGGCAAGTTACTAAGCACACCTTGCAATGTAGCTTTGACGCCTTAGAAGCATCTTGCAGGGCAGCAGTCACTGGGTTCTGTCCATAGAAGGCATACTTGGCTTAAGGAACAGACCATGTCAAATCAAAATTATTGGACGCACCATTAAACAAAGACAATTTGTTTGGCACCAAGGCAGAAGAGATCTTAAAAAAGATAAATGTATGTAGACAGTTAAAGACTTTTTACAGGTCCAGCCTCCAAGGTTCAGTAGGCATTGCCCCTCCAAGCACTGATCGTTTCCGGCCCCCTCCAGGCCAGCTGAGCCCAAACTCAGGGGAAGCAGACTCCCCAGACAGAAGCCCCAGGGAATGCAGAGATCTAAGCAATGGAGTTCTTCCTCTTCAAAACCAGGGAGTTCTATACCACCCCCTTATGGTAAGAACTCACAATGACTTTACACCTCCACCCCTTACCTCAGCCCAGATGATTGTGCCCCTAGGAGGAAAACTCTCCTTCCATGCAAGCAACTGGGCCTCTATCGCCAACGACTGATGGGTCCTCAAAATAGTGTCCCAGGGATACAAATTCTATTTCCACACTCTGCCAACTCCAAGAGGGTTCCCAGATCTTCCTCCAAACAGTGGGCAGAGGCCATAAATCAAGTCCTATCGCTGATCTCCATGAGGGAAATACAACATGTTCCTCAGACCAGATAGGCCAAGGTTTTTATTCCAGGATCTTCCTGGTACCAAGAGAAGAGGGCAATTGGCACCCAATCCTTGACCTATCCATTCTAAACACCTTTCTGGTGAAAGCAAAATTCAAAATGCTCACCTTCCAGCAGCTTCTTCCTATGCTTTCCAAGGATGCTTGGTTAGCCACACTAGACCTAAGAGAGGCCTACCTACACATCCAAATCAGGGAATCTTGCAGGAAATATCTAAGTTTCAGGGCAGGATCTGTGCACTTTCAGTTCTCTGGTCTTCCCTTTGGCTTATCCACTGCTCCCAGAGTTTTCACAAAATGCCTGACTCCTGCCATTGCTTTTTGCAGGCAAAGAAATATTCAAATTTACCCCTACTTAGACGATTGCCTGATTCAAGCAGACAGTCAGGAAAACCTGTTACAGCACCTGACCTTTGTAAAGGACCTACTGACCTCCCTGGGGTACACTATCAACGAAAAGAAATCAAAACTAGTTTCCACACAAAAAATTGTATTCCTGGGAGCAAGCCTGGTCACAGCATCCCAGATGGTATTCCTTACTCCAGAAAAACAAGCCTACCTGACAGGCTGCTACTTTCAACTAGCTACCAGGACCCAGTTATCTGCAATGAAAATCCTGCAAGCTCTAGGGTTCATGGCCTCCTGCATTCTACTCGTTCATTATGTCAGACTGCATATGAGGAAACTACAATGGTACCTAAAAAGCCTTTGGTGTCAACACTCAAGACCTGGAAACTATCATACTAATGATACCTTGTCTAAGGAAAGATTTTCTTGGTGGGCAGCAGCATACAACCACAACAAGGGACTTCCCTTCTCACAGTCCCACGTCGCCCAGACCATCACCACAGATGCATCATTCTATGCCTGGGGTGCACACCTGGACGGCAGGTGCATTCAGGGCCATTGGAGCCCAAATCAAATGCATCTGCACATCAGCCAAAAACAGATGCTAGCTGTTCAGCACTTCCTGACAGCTTTCAGACCCCTACTCTCCATGGGGCCTCTACTGATCAAAACAGGCAACACCACAGTGATGTGGTACATCAACAAGCAGGGAGAAATTCACTCTTATCCCCTCTGCAGGCTCGTCATGACCCTTTGGCACACAGTGTCAGCCATGCAACTACGTTTACTAGCATAATTCCTGCCAGGATCCCTAAACTCTCTGGCAGACAACTTAAGCAGAAATCTGCTAGACCCACACGAGTGGCAGCTAGACCACAGAACCTTCACCTTTGTAACCCAGAAATGGGGAACTCTAAGGGTGGATGTCTTTGCCTCCCACTCCAATCATCAGCTCCACATATTCTGCACCAGGGAACCTCACAGCAAGGCCTGGAAAGTGGATGCTCTGTCCTTCCAATGGGTAAACCTCTCTGTCTGTGCATTTCCCCCTCTACCACTCATTTCAAGGGTACTGCTCAAAATAAGGGAGGAAAAACCGAGGGCAATCCTGATTGCCCCAAACTGGCCATGCCAGCACTGGTACCCACTGCTGCACAGCCCATCACCTCTGCCACCATGGCACCTACCTCAGATCCCTATACTCCTGACCTGAAAGAAGGAAGAATTCATGCATCCCCAATTGCAGACCCTCAACCTGGCAGCTTGGCTTATTCTCTGACCTCTCCTCAAACTGTCTGCCCAAGTAAACAAGTTCTAGATGTGATATGCGAGGCCAGATGCCCCAGCACTAGAACATCCTATGCTGACAAGTAGAAAAGGTTTTGCACCTGGATCCAGGCTAAGGGAGCTGAAACAGCACAGCCCTCCCTACCTCTCATCCTGGATTACCTAGCACTTACTACACAGGGGTCTGTCCTTCTCATCTATTAAAATTCATGCCTCTACCGTCTCTGTTCATTTCAGCACAGAGCCACCTCTCTTCTCACTTCCTCTCATCAAACACTTCTTAAGAGGAGCTAACAACTAAAGGCCACCCAGAAGAGCTCCAACTCCAGCTTGGGATGTTAACTTTGTGTTGGAAAAGCTCACCCCCCCCCCCTTTGTACCTGCAGCTTCAACCGAGTTAAAATTCTTCTCTTGGAAAACAGCTTTGCTTCTAGCCATCACTTCAGCTAGAAGAGTTTCAGAGCTACAAGCACTCATGGCTGTAGAGCCCTTCATCATTTTCCACGCTGACAGGGTCTCCCTCAGGACTAACCCCTCCTTCATGCCTAAAGTGGTGTCTAGTGTGGCTCTCAACTAATCCATTAATTTGCCCACCTTTTTTCCTAACCCACAAAACAAGGGGGAAAGGATTCTGCACGCTCTAGATGTGCACAAACATCTCAGATTCTGTCTGGATAGGACCAAATCCTTTAGAAAAACTGACCAATTGCTAGTCTGCTTTGTAGCAGGGGCAGAGAGGGCAAGACCATATCCAAACAATCTCCAAATGGATAGCACACTGCATCCATTTCTGCTACAAACAGCACGGGAAACTGCCCCCAATGGGGGACAGGACATATTCCACCAGGGCAACCTCCACCTCTGCATCTTTTCTCAGAGGGGTCCCCACCAGGGACATCCTGGAGGCTGCAACTTGGACTTCTGTTCATACCTTCACTAAACTTTTACCACCTGCCTGTTTTCTCCAAATCCAGACAGGCTTTGCTACCGCAGTCTTGCAGGGCATCCTAGCCATCCCCCAGGCTTTTTGACTGCCTCCACCCTTTTTCTTCAGCTTTGGGAATCAACCCAAGTGTGATGACTGCAACAGTGAAACATGAAGAACATAGTACAGTTGTGTACACTTACCATAAATGCAGATGTTCAGGTGTATTCACTGTTGCAGTCCTGGTTTTACCCCATCCATCCCCCTTGTCTCTCTCTCTCACTATCTTTCCCTCTCTCCTTACAAGGAAGTTTTGGTATTTACTTTCTACTGGCGGTGTTCTTCCACCATAACCTAGCTCCTTATTTGGGGGCTCCTGACAGTTGGGGCAAGTAAAACTGATGTAATGGAGTCGGCTGCCTGATTTGTATACCACTGACGACCTGACGTCAGTCCTGGAGCGACAACACTGACGCAGAAATACAAAGCCTCTGGTATTCTGGCCGACTGAGGGCTACCCCTGGCAGGATAACCCAAGTGTGATGACTGCAACAGTTAATACACTCGAACATCTACATTTATGGTAAGTGTACACAACTGTACTTTCTCCGGTCCTCAGTGAGGCACTTTCGTAGTCCCTGATGCCCGTTTCTGTGGATTCACAGGCCGCTACCAAGGCCCTTTTGGAGTCTGGTATGCCGTGCGACTCTTCTTCGACTAAGGATCCTGCTGTTGTCTCCACCTTGGATGGGTCCGGAGCCTCTGAGCAGGCACCAGATTCTGAGGAAGTACTTCAAACTACCGATACTCAACACAGACTGACGACTTTCGCGTCTACAGTTCTTTCAAAAACTAGAGTTTCTAAGGCCCAGGGTACGAACAACACCCAAAAAAACGATGACCCAAGCTCAGGCCCCTGCTTCCTTGCCTCAGTCTCAAATGCGTAAAATGGTGGAAGACTTTAAAATGCTTGTCAGGGAAAGCCAGGCTACCCCTTTCAAAATTAAGAGAGACTTGTCCCTAGTAGTTTTATCTGAACAGGAGTCTGATGACTCCGATGCATCTGAATATGAAAATATGCAACCTCTCTCCGCTTATGAGGATTCTGATGCAGAGGAATCCATCCCTTCAGCCTCTCCACCCGAGCACTTTTCCTTTGGGGAAACCCTACGTACTTGTAAGAGAGCATTTCCATTGGGAATGTCAGGACTATCCTCATTCAAAAAAGAGACTCAGGGAATTCTTAGGTCTTCCAGAGCACAGACCTCTGGCCATTCCTCCTGTACTGGAGGTTTGTGGATGATGATTTTATGGATTTCAGTCTGACCCCTGACACCCTCCCTCCTGCTCCCAGGAAACCTGACTGGTACTATAGAGTCCCTGACTCTCACAAATGTCTTTCCAAAAATCCTACTGCTGACCCCGAGGTCATCTCTCAAGGACCTAAAGGAATCAAAGCAACTTCAGCTAAGAATCCCACCCCCTCAGTTAGGGATTCCTGATCATTAGACAGATGGGGTAAAAAAAGTATAAACCTCTGCTACTCTTGCTATTAGATCATTAAATTGTCAGTTCCATATGTTGAAATATCAGCAACATACCATGGTACTCCTCAAACAAAAAAGATCTTCCTTCCCTGCTTGTGCAGAAAATAGTTACAAGAGTTAATACATTCTGCAAGTCAAGTAACTAAGCACACCTTTGACACCCTAGAAGCATCTTGCAGGGCAGCATTTACTGGTTCTGTACTTAGAAGACATGCTTGGCTTAAGGAACAGACCTTGCCAGACCAAGTCAAATCCAAATTATTGGAAGCACCCTTGTACAAAGACAGCTTATTTGGCAGCAAGGCAGAAGAGGTCCTAAAAAAGATTGAAGAAAAAGCTAACTCTATGCAGATAGTTAAAGACTTCTTACAGGTCCAGGCACTGAGGTTCAGTAGGCATTGCTCCTCCAAGCACTGGTCCTTTCCTACCCCCCCACCAAGGTCAGCCCAGGCCAGACCCAGGGGAAGCAGGCCTCCCAGACAGCCCCAGTGAATGCAGAGATCTAAGCAATGGAGTTCCTCCTCTTCAAAACCAGGGAGTGCAAAGCCACCCCGTTATGATAACAGCTCACAATGACTTTACACTTCCACCCCTCCCTCTGCCCACCTGCACTTGCCCCAAGGAGGAAAACTCTCTTTCCACACAAATAACGGGGCCACCATTACCGACGACTGCTGGGTCCTCAACATAGTGTCCTAGGGATACAAATTTTATTATCACACTCTGCCAACCCCAAAAATGTTCCCAGATATTCCCCCAAACCAGTGGGCAGAGGCCAAAAAGCAAGTCCTTTTCCTCCTCTCCATGAGGGCAATAGAGCATGTTCCTGCAGAACAGACAGGCCAAGGTTTCTATTCCAGACTCTTCCTGGTACCCAGAAAAGAGGGCACATGGCACCCCATCCTCGACCTATCCATTCTAAACACCTTTCTGGTGATACCAAAATTCAAATGCTCACCCTCCAGCAGCTTCTTCCTATGCTTTCCAAGGATGCTTGATTAGCCACCCTAGACCTAAAAGAGGCCTACCTCCACATCCCAGTCAATGAATCATGCAGGAAATGCCTAGGTTTAGAGCAGGATCACTGCACTTTCAGTTCTCTGCGCTTCCGTTTGGCTTATCCACTGCTCACAGAGTTTTCACAAAATGTCTGGCTCCCGCCAGCTTTTTGCAGGCAAAGAAATATTCAAATTTACCTATACTTAGATGACTGCCCGATTCAGGCAGAGAGATGGGAAAAGCTGCTTAAAGCACCTGACCTTTGTAAAGGACCTGCTGACCTCCCTGGGGTATACTGTCAGCGAAAAGAAATCAAAACTAGTACACAAAAAAATTGTATTCCTGGGAGAAAACCTGGACACAGCATTCCAGATGGCATTCCTTGCACCAGAAAAACAAGCCTACCTGGCAACCTACTTCTCTCAACTAGCCACCAGGACCCAGTTATCTGCAAGGAAAATCCTGCAAACTCTAGGGTTCATGGCTTCCTGCATTCTACTCATTCCATATGCCAGACTGGATATGCGGAAACACAATGGTACCTAAAAAGCCATTGGTGTCAGCACTCTCAAGACCTGGAAACTCTTACACCGATGATAACTTGTCTAAGGAAAGATTTTCTTTGGTGGGCAGCAGCGTGCTGCCACATCAAGGGACTTCCCTTCTCACTATGGTCATCGGCTCAGCAAATTCTGCACCAGGGAACCTCACAGCAAGGCTGGAAAGAGAATGCTCTATCCTTCCAGTGGGTAAAACTCTCGGTCTATACATTTCCCCCTCTACCACTCATTTCAAGGGTACTGCTCAAAGTAAGGGAGGCAAAACCAAGGACAATCCTGATTGCCCCAGACTGTCCACAACGGCACTGGTACCCACTGCTGTGCAGCCTGTCACCCCTGCCACCATGGCACCTTCCTCAGATCACAGCACTCCTGACTCAGAGGAATGGAGTATTTATGCATCCCCAATTGCAGACCCTCGATCTGGCAGCCTGGCTTATTCCCTGACCTCTCCTCAAGCTGCCAGTCTAAGAAAACAAGTTCTAGATGTTATACGTGAGACTAGACGCCCCAGCACTCGAAAGTCTTATGCTGACAAGTGGAAAAGGTTTTGCACCTGGATCCAGGCTAAGGGAGCCAAAACGGCACAGCCCACCCTACCTCTCATCCTGGATTACCTGGAAGACCTGCTACACAAGGGTCTATCCTTCTCTTCTATTAAAATTCATGCCTCTGCCATCTCTGCTCATTTCAGCACAGAGCCACCTAATTTCTTGCACCCTCTCATCAAACAGTTCCTAAGAGGGGCTAACAACTTGAGGCCCCCCCAGAAGAGCTCCTACCCCAGCTTGGGACCTAAACTTTGTGTTGGAAAAGCTCACCCTGCCCCCACCCACCCCCCTGAACCTGCAGCTTCAGCAGAGTTAAAACTTTTCTCTTGGAAGACAGCCTTGCTTCTAGTCATCACTTCACCTAGAACAGTATCAGAGCTACAAGCACTTATGGCTGTAAAGCCATTCATCATTTTCCATGCTGACAGGGTCTCCCTCAGGACTAACCCATCCTTCATGCCAAAAGTGGTGTCCAGTGTGGCTCTCAACCAATCCATTCATTTGCCCACCTTTTCCCCTAACCCACAAAACAAGGGGGAAAGGATTCTGCACTCTCTAGATGTGCACAGACAGCTCAGATTCTACCTAGACAGGATTAAATGTTTTAGAAAAACTGATAAATTGCTAGTCAGCTTTGGTGCAGGAACAGAGGACAAGGCCATATCCAAACAAACTATTTCCAAATGAATAGCACATTGCATCCATTTCTGCTACAAACAGCACAGAAAACCTCCCCCCAAGGGAGATCAGGACACATTCCACCAGAGCAACCTCCACCTCTGCAGCTTTCCTCAGAGGGGTCCTCACCAGGGACATCCTGGAGGCTGCAATATGGTCTTCTGTTTTCTTACCTTCACCAAGCATTACCACCTGCCTATCTTCTCCAAATCCAGGGCAGGCTTTGCCATTACAGTCTTGCAGGGCATCCTAGCCAGCCCCCAGTCTTCTTGACTGCCTCCACCCTTTTTTTCAGCTTTGGGAATCGACCCAAATGTGATGACTGCAACAGTGAAACACGAAGAACAGAGTACAGTTGTGTACACTTACCATAAATGTAGATGTTCGAGTGTATTCACTGTTGCAGTCCTGGTTTGCCTCCCTCCACCCCCCCTTGTCTTTCTTTCTCTCTCCTTACAAGGAAATTTTGCTGTTTACGTTCTCCTGGTAGTGTTCTTCTACCATAACCTAACTCCTTATTGGGGGCTCCTGACAGAGCAAGAAAAACTGATATAATGGCGTCTACTGCCTATTTTTATACCACTGATGACCTGACGTCAGTCCTGGAGCGAGAGCAACAGACGCGGAAATACTAAGCCTCTGGTATTTGGGCCGACTGAAGGCTACCTTGGCAGGGATAACCAAATGTGATGACTGCAACAGTGAATACACTAACATCTACATTTATGGTAAGTGTATAGAACTGTACTTTTTCACCAGTGTACAGAGACTGATGTCCCTGGCCTGGAGAGGTTAAATGCCCATGTGAACCTGTACACTGTCTGTGCCATTGAGGAGAGCAGGGTCCTAAGAGAGTCAGAGTTCTGCAGAAGCAAGTCTAACCAAGCAAAAGAGGAGCTTGCGCAGAAAAAGAAAAATTCTATGAAGATCTATAGGTTAAACCAGGAGGTACCTGCAAATGTTGCAGAACAAGAATAGGTTGTAGTCTTCACTTAAACATGCATTCATGTCAGCTACAGGTGTTGTTTATTAGATCACTGTTGCAGTAATCCTTACATAGAGAACTTATCTTGACATGCATTACTTTTAGCTGGTCCACAAAGCTTCAGGCACCTTCATCCACCATACATCCACCCTTGTTGGGAGCAGATGTTCCCAGTATAAGAGTGGTATATGGACATGCCAGAACATGGAATATTCTTGCCACTAGTCTGCATATTCAGACAGTTGTCAACTCCATGTATAGTTTTTCCATATGGTCCGCTTCGGTACAGTGTCTTCCTATTTCTTTACAACTTTTCTGAGAAAGCTTCATTTGTCTGTTAGAAAAGGAAAAATGTAATTATGTTCACCAGATACTGTGTAATGACTTCCACTCTAGTTTGTTTAGCATAAGGGCTGAACACGCCATCAGATTCAGTAATGTTTCAGTTATTCACTTTGAAGACAATTAGAAATAGGCTAAACTCCCTTATTTTTACTTGGAGAACAAACGTCTTCAGGACATGGCACGTGTCCATATCAGCATCATCATTTGAGAGATGTGATTGAGTGATAACCATATGTCCTCCTTTCGGGTGGTATGTGAACAATGAATCTGCCATGGCATCTTTACAACTCATGTGCAGTCTGTCTGTTTCTTCTGGGTAATCTAGCATGTCCTCTTTGGGGGCTGCGATGTGTTGGGATACTCTCATGTCTGATCAGACAGAATGTTCAGTTCTCTCTGCTGGGAGTGAGGGAGGTTTTCACCATTTCTTAGTAAGGGAGGAAATCAGAAGCTGACTTATGGAGGTCAGGCCTCAGGCTTTAACTCTGAAGACTATACATCTGGACACTCCTAGGAAACAAACCCAGAAAAACATTTCTTCACCTCGGTCAAAAAGAAAAACGAGGATTGGTTTATCTTTGTACATAGCCTGTTTAACTGCCAAGCCCACATGTCCAGGTTCCTGTTGTGAACATCATAGGACAAACACTGCCTAATCTTCCTGACTGTAACTTAAAATGTTGTTATAGACATGCTTAACTCTTTCGCTCAGCCACATTTCATCTTATGTTTTGCTGTGATGCTGTGGATGCTGTCTCTGGAGCAGATGTTCTTCGTGTTTCACTGTTGCAGTCATCACATTTTGGTTATCCCTGCCAGGGTAGCCCTTGTCCGGCCCGAATACCAGAGGCTTAGTATTTCTGCGTCAGTTGCTCTCACTTCAGGACTGACATCAAGTCGTCAGTAGTATAAAGTAAGGCAGCTGACGCAATTAGATCAGTCTTTCTTGACGTGGAGCCCGAAGCAGAAGCAGTTTGCACACGTGCCGGTCGGCTACTACCTGAGGTTCGTCTCCCGAATTGAAGCTTAAGTCTGCTAAAGCTAAGTACCCTGTTGGGGATCCTTTTTTTCTTGTACTAACCGATGTCAGAAAAAGTTAACAATTGTCTCGCCTGTAGAAAGCAAATACCACACCGAGATTTTCATTCTTACTGCGTCACTTGTTTAGGCCCAGACCACTACGTCCCCCGCTGTCACTTCTGTGTTTTGTTCAACGCCAGAACTATCCGTCGTCTGGCCCTTATTGTAGCTAGATATTTTCGCTTACAGTCCTCGAACTCTGAGATGGCTTCGGTAAGCCATCTGACAACAGATGATCTGAAAAAAATGTAAAGATAAAGACAGACAGACCGCACAGATCTAGACCTATCGACGATGCTCCCACTAGTTATCAGTTCTCCGGTCCTCAGTGTGGCACTTTCACAGCCCCTGATGCCCACTTATGTGGATTCAAAGGCCACTACCGAGACCCATTCGGAGTCCGGTATGCCGCAGAACTCTGCTTCGACTAAGAATCCTGCGGTCGTCTCTACCTTGGATGGGTCTAATGCCGCTGAGCAGGCACCGGCTTCCAAGGAAGTCCTTCGCACTACCGATTCTCGACACAAACCGATGTCTTCCTTCGTGACTATCGTTCTTTCAAAAATGACCGAGTTTCTTAGGCCCAGTATACAAACCACCTCCAAGAAACCGGTGACCCAATGTCGGGCACCTGCTTCCTTGCCTCAGCCTCAAATGCTTAAAATGGCGGAAGACCTTATCGTGCTGATCAGGGGAAGCCCAGCTAGCCCCTCCGAAAGGAAAAGAGATCTGTCCTCTGTAGTTTTTTTTCTGAACAAGAGTCAGATGACTCTGATGCATCTGAAAATGAAGACATGCAACCCTTCTCTACTTTTGAGGATTCTGATACAGAGGATTCCATCCCTTCAGCCTCTCCCCAAGAAGATTTTTCCTGTGGGGAAACCCTTCATACCTTAAGGGAGCATTTCCAGTGGGAGAGTCAGGACTACCCTCAGTCTAAAAAGAGACTCAGGGAATTCTTAGATCTTCCGCAGTACAGACCCTTGGCCATTCCCCCAGTCTTGGATGTTTTGGAGGATGTTTTCCTGGAATCCAGCTTGACGTCTGACACCCTCCCTCCTGTATCCAGAAAACCAGACTGGTATTACAGAGTCCCTGACTCACACATTTCTTTTTAAAAATCCTACTGCTGACCCGGAGGTAATTTCTCAAGGGCCTAAAGGGATAAAAGCAACCTCTGCTAAGAATCGTCAGATGGGATTCCTGAGCACTAGACAGATGGGCTAAAAAAGTATATACCTCAGCTACTCTTGCTATCAGGGCACTAAATTGTCAGTTCCATATGCTAAAATTTCAGCAACATACCCTGGAACTCCTCAAACAAAAAATGTCTTCCTTTCCTGCTTGTGCAGAATCTAAAGAGTTACAAGAGTTAATGCATTCTGCAAGTCAAATAACTAAACACACTTTGTACTGTGGGTTTGACACCCTAGAAGCTTCTTGCAGGGCAGCAATCACTGGATCTGTCATTAGAAGGCATGCATGGCTTAAGAAACAGCCCTTGCCAGACCATGTTAAATCTAAATTGTCGGATGCCTCCTTGCACAAAGACAACTTATTTGGCACTAAGGCAGAAGAGGTCTTAAAGATGGAAGAAAAAGTAAAATCTATGCAGACAGTTAAGGATTTCTTACTGGTCCAGCCACCCAGGTTCAGCAGGCATTGCTCCAACAAGCACTGGTCCTTTCCTGCTCCCACTAAGCCAGTTCAGCCCAGAACCTGGGGAACCAGACCCCCCCCAGACAGCAGCCACAGGGAATGCAGAGATGTAAGCAGTGGACTACCTCCACTTCAAAACTAGGGAGTTCTAAGCCTCCCCCTTATGGTAAGAACTCACAATGACTCACCTCCCCCACCCCCTCCCTCTGCCCACCTTCACTTACCCCTAGGAGAAAAACTCTCCTTTCATGCCAGCACCTGGGCCACCATTACCAACGACTGCTGGGTTCTCAACATAGTGTCCCAGGGATACAAATTTTCTTTCCACACCCTTCCAAGCCCCAAAAGGGTTCCTAGATCTACCTCCAAACCAGTGGGCAGAGGCGCAAAAGCAAGTCGTTTCAGTGCTCTCTATGAGGGAAGTAGAGCACATTCCTGCAGAAAAGAAAGGCCAAGTTTTCTACTCCAGACTTTTTCTGGTACCCAGAAAAGAGGGCACCTGGCGCCCATCCTCGATCTATCCATTCTAAACACCTTCCTAGTGATCTCAAAATTCAAAATGCTCACCCTCCAGCAGCTGCTACCCATGCTGTCCAAGATTCTTGGCTAGCCACCCTAGATCTAAAAGAGGCCTACCTCCACATTCCTATCAGGGAATCGTGCAGGAAATATCTCCGTTTCAGGGCAGGATCTCAGCACTTTCAGTTCTCTGCGCTTCCATTTGGCTTAGCTACTGCTCCCAGAGTTTTCACAAAATGTCTGGCTCCGGCCATTGCCTTTTGCAGACAAAGGAATGTCCAGATTTATCCATACTTAGACAACTGCCTAATTCAGGCAGACAGCCAGGAAAGGCTGCTCAAGCACCTGGCCGTTATAAAGTCACTACTAACCCCTCTAGGGTACACAATCAACGAAAATAAATCCAAACAGGTGCCCACCCAAAGGATTATATTCCTGGGCTGCAAGCCTGGACACAGCATCCCATAATGCATTCCTTACACCAGAGAAGCAAATTTTCCTGACAGCCTACTTCTCTCAACTAACCACCATTCCCCAGCTATCTGCAAGGAAGATCCTGCAAGCTCTGGGGTTCATGGCATCTTGTATACTACTCATTCCATATGCCAGACTGCATATGAGGAAGCTTCAGTGGTACCTAAAAAGCCTTTGGTGTCAACACTCTCAAGACCTGGAGACTCTTATACCTATATTTCCTTGCCTCAAAAAAGATTTTCTTTGGTGGGCAAAAGCATGCTGCCACAACAAGGGACTACCTAAGTTGCATCCTCAAGTGTTTACAAAGATAATCCAAGCATGGGGGAGGCCAGACATAGATCTCTTCGCCTCCCACAGGAATCATCAATTGGAAAAGTTCTGTTCACGGACCTTTCATCCAAAGGCCTGGAGAGTGGGCGCCCTTTCATTCAGTTGGACAGCATGGACAGTTTACACTTTCCCACCTCTGCCCCTTCTACCCAAGGTACTCTTGAAAGCAAGAGCAGACAGACCGAAGATGAATACTGATTGCTCCAGACTGGCCAAGACAACACTGGTACCCACTCCTGAGGAGCCTAACACATACTCCTCCCTGGTCCCTACCTCTAATGCCTCTTCTGCTGACTCAGCACAGCTACAAAACTCTTCACAGTCAGCTGAAAACACTCAAATCTCGCTGCATGGAAAATTCCTTAACACCACAACAGACCCTACTCCCCAAAGAGGTGCAGGATGTCATTTTGGAGGCCAGAAGGCCATCTACTAGAAAGGCTTACTCCGCAAAATGGAAACGGTTTTGCTCTTGGAATGAGAAAAAAGGCCAGGACCCTAGAAAACTGAATTTGCCTCCGGTATTACAGTATCTAGCTGAGCTGCTGAACAGTGGTCTTTCATTTTCCTCCATAAAAATCCATGCCTCAGCCATTTCTGCAGAATTCAACACTGATCCACCCTTATTCTCTCACCCACTCTTAAGACAGTTCCTCAGAGGGGCTAAGAATATAAGACCACCAAGGAAACAACCAATACCAGCCTGGGATCTTAATTACATTCTAGAAAAATTATCATTGCCTCCCTTTGAACCAGCTGCCTCAACAGATTTGCAATATTTGTCCTGGAAAACAGCCTTCCTTCTGGCCATTACCTCAGCTCGTAGGGTTTCGGAACTACAAGCCCTCATGGCTGTGCAGCCCTTTCTCATCTTCCATCAGGACAGGGTTTCCCTTCGAACCAACCTGTCATTTATGCCTAAAGTGGTATCCAGCGTAGCTTTAAATCAAGCCATACACTTACCTACCTTTTACCCCAATCCTCAAAACAAAGGGGAAAGGCTGCTACACTCCTTAGACATCCATAGACAGCTACGTTATTATTTGGACAGAACAAAGCCTTTCAGGAAATCAGAACAACTTTTTGTGTCCTATGCTGTAGGAGCTCAAGGGAAGCCAGTTACCAAACAGACAATTTCAAAATGGATAGGCCACTGCATACGGTTTTGTTACTCCTATCATGGAAAATCTGTCCCTACAGGCATCAGATCCCACTCCACCAGAGCCACAGCTAGCTCTACAGCCTTCCTCAGAGGAGTTCCTACCAAAGACATTTTGGAGGCAGCCACTTGGAGTTCTGTGCATACCTTCACAAAACACTACCACCTGCCTTTATATTCCAAAACTAGAGCAGGCTTTGCCACTGCTGTGTTGCAGGGCATGCTGGTTCATCCCAGTTCCACCTAGTGCTACCACCCTGTGCGTAGCTTTGGGATTTTACCCATCTGTGATTACTGCAGCTGTATGCACGATGAACATAGTACAGTTTTGTACCTACCATAAATGTAGATGTTCGAGTGCTAATACAGCTGCAGTACAGTTTTCCCTCCCTCCTTCCCCTCTTGGCCTAGGGCCTAACCCCTCTTCATACAATCTGATTGGGTTATCCTTCTATGGTATATTTGCTTGCAACTACTGATTTTTGATTATATTGCATTGCATGTATATAAATATAATTTATGTATTGCCTTCCTTCTGGGGGCACCTGACATCTGGGGCAAGAAAGACTGAAGAAAATGGTGTCGGCTGTGTCTTGTATACCCCTGCCTCACTGACATCAGGAAAGAAAGCGACAACAACCGATGCCGGACCTAGACTTTGGAATTCGGCCGACCGAGGGACCGCCTGATGGCAGAGAACCCATCTGTGATTACTGCAGCTGTATTAGCACTCGAACATCTACATTTATGGTAGGTACAAAACTGTACTTTAGCACAATTCCTACCAGGTTGTCTCAACTCTCTGGCAGACCAATTAAGCAGAAATCTTCTGGACCCACATGAGTGGCAGCTCAACAGAAGAGCCTTCACCCTAATAACTCAGAAATGGGGCACCCCGAAGGTCGACCTCTTTGCCTCCCACACCAGCCATCAGCTCAGCAAGTTCTGCACCAGAGAGCATCACTGCATGGCTTGGAAAGTGGATGCCATGTCCTTCACTGGGTCACTCTATCAATCTATGCCTTTCATCCACTACCTCTCATCCCCAGGGTACTGCTCAAAATAAAGGAGGAAAAACCAAGGACAATTCTTATAGCTCCAGACTGGCCTCGCCAGCACTAGTACTACTTGCTGTGCAGCCTATCCCCACTGCTACCATGGCATCTTCCTCAGATTCCAAACCTCCTGACCCAGAGGGGAGGGAAATTCATGCATCCCCAATTGCAGACACTCAATTTGGCAGCTTGGCTTATTCCATAATCCCCGATCAACCTGCCAACCTCAGTAAACAGGTTCTAGATGTTGTACGCGAGACCAGATGCCCTAGCACTAGAAAGTCTTATGCTGACAAATGGAAAAGGTTCTGCACCTGGATTCAGGCTAAGGGAGCCAATAATGCACAGCCCTCCCTCTTTCTCATCCTGGATTACTTAGCTGAACAGTGGCCTCTTTTTTTCCTCTATTAAAATTCATGCCTCTGCTATCTCTGCTCATTTTCCCACTGAGCAGCCCCTGTTCTCTCACACCCTTTGATCAAACAGTTCCTAAGAGGGGCTGGCAACTTAAGGCCACCTAGAAGAGCACCAGCCCCAGCTTGGGACCCTAACCTTGTGTTGGAAAAGCTCACCCTGCCCCCCCCCTTCGAACCAGCTTTTTTGCAGAGCTCAAATTTCTCTCCTGGAAGACCACCTTCCTTCTGGCTATCACTTCAGCCAGAAGAGTCTCTGAGCTGCAAGCATTCATGGTTGTGGAACCCTTCATCATCTTCCATGTAGACAGGGAGCTTCATACCCAAGGTGGTGTCCAGTGTAGCTCTCAACCAATCCATTAATTTGCCCACCTTTTTCCTAATCCCCAGAACAAGGGGGAAAGGATTCTGCACTCTCTAGATGTGCACAGACAGCTCAGATTCTAGCTAGACAGGACTAAATCCTTCAGAAAGTGTGATCAATTGCTGGTTAACTTTGCTACAAGGGCAGAAGGCAAAGCCATCTCCAAACCATTTCCAAATGAATAGCACACTGCATCCATTTCTGCTACAAACAGCACAGAAAGCCTCCCCCCAAGGGTGTCAGGACTCACTCCACCAGAGCAGCCTCCACCTCTTCAGCTTTCCTCAGAGGAGTCCCCACCAGGGACATCCTGGAGGCTGCCACATTACCACCTGCCTCTCTTCTACAAATCCAGGGCAGGGTTTGCCACTGTAGTCTTGCAGGGCATCCTAGCCAGCCCCTAGTTTCCTTGACTTCCTCCACCCATTTCCTCAGCTTTAGGAATCAGTCCAATTGTGATGACTGCAACAGTGAAACACGATGAACATAGTACAGTTGTGTGCATTTAACATACATTTAGATGTTCGAGTGTATTCACTGTTGCAGTCCTGGTTTCCTTCCCTCCATCCTCCTTTTTTCTTCTCTTTCCTTACAAGGGACATATTGGAATTTACTTTCTACTGGTGGGGTTCTTCCACCAGAGCCTGGCTCCTACTTGGGGGGCTCCTGACAGGTTAGGGCAAGAAAAACTGATGTGTAATGGCTTTGGGCTGCCTTACTTTATACTACTGACAACCTGACGTCAGTCCTGAAGTGACAGCAACCGACGCAGAAATACTAAGCCTCTGGTATTCAGGCTGGCCGAGGGCCATCCTGGCAGGGATAACCCAAATGTGATGACTGCAACAGCGAATACACTCGAACATTTACTGTAAGTGTACAGAACTGTACTTTGCAGCTGGTACTTTTATGATGAGGCATACTTGGATAAGATTACAGTCCTTCACTGATGATTTGAAAGCTCAGTTAAATGGTCCACTAGACAAAGACTTCTTAATTGGAAACACTTTTGCTGAAATCTTAAACGGTAGAATAGAGAGGAAAAGCATGGAGTTGAACAGTTTTTCTTATCTTCAGTTCCTAAATTTTAGATGAATTGCCTATCTGATTTAGGTTTTTTTTTTTTTTTTCCCAACTCCTCAAATTTGGTAAGCCGAAATCCATAAAAGAGCATTTCAAAATGAAGTGGCAAGGAGAATCTAAAAAGAAGTCTAACTGCTCCCAGGGATTCATCTCTCAAAGAAGAAACTTCTGAGTGCCTTGCCATATACTGCCTTTCCACTACACCTCAGCCTCCTAAAAATTGCAGGGAATCTTTTTCAGTGCCTTCCGACATGGCAGTCAGTAACCACAGACACTTTGGTTCTAAACATTGGAGAGCAGGGTTACAAACTCCAGAGGATATCCCTACACATTCCATCAGGTGTCTCTTAGCCCGCAAAGGACCAACTTCATCTTATACCTGCAATTATTGCAGATATCTTGCCTCAGGGGCTTATAGAGACAGCCCCTTCAGGGCGGTGTGGACAGGGATTTGGGAACCTGAAAGCCTGTACTAGATCTGTACAATCTAAACACTTTTTGCTGTTTCCAAAATTCAGAATATTATGCTTCAAACTCTCTTCCCTCTTCTTTCTTCTCAGCCCCTTCTGGTCACTCTAGACATAAAAGTTGCTTCCATATTCCCATTCACGAAAAGCACAGATCATTTTTTAATATTTGTTTTCTTGGGATTGCATTATTAATTTTCTTCTTTGCTCTTTGGACTTTTTACCTCTCCAAGAGATTTCCCAAATGCTGTGTTCCAGTGATGGCCGATCACAGGCTTGAAGGCATACACATCTTTTCTTATCTGGATTATTGCTTAATGTCAGCCTTAGCTAGTCACAGCACTCTGAACAGCTTTACAGTTCACTGTGACTCTGATGTTTGTGTTTCACTGTTGCAGTCATTACACTTGGGTTATCCTGCTGGTAGGCTACCCGCAGTCGGCCTGAATTCCAAAGTCTAGGTCCGGCGTTGGTTGCTGTTGCCTCTTCCTTGACGTCAGTGTGCCAGGGGTATAAAAGATGCAGCCGATGCCATTTTCTTCAGTCTTTCTTGCTGTGCGGTGCCCGAAGCAAAAGCAGTTCGCAAGTGCCGATCGGCCGACTCCTGAGATTTTCAAAAACGAATTTCAGATCAGAAGTCTTTATTAAAGCTAAGTACCCCGTTGGGGAAACTTTTTTCTTGCTCCAGTCCAATGTCAGAAAAAGTTAACAGTTGTATTTCTTGTGGGAAGCAAATACCTCATAAGGATTTTCATTCTTAGTATTCCTTGCCTAGGCCCTGATCACAATGTTGCTAGCTGTCGGTTTTGTGCTAGATTTAACCAACACACTATTAAGCGTCGGTACGATTTTGCCTTACATTACTTTAGCCGGAGATTCGATTATATAATGCCATCGGAACAGCTGACGACCGGAGTTTATAAAAAGCGCAAGGAAAAAGCAAAGGACAGGCATCCGAGGTCCAAAACCGATGACGAGGCTCTCGCTAAGCCAGTCGCCGGTTCGACAGTTCTCAATGAGGCGCTTTCGCAGCCCTTGGCGCCCGCTACCTCAGAGCCACAGGCTGCTGACAACTCCCACATGGAGCCAGCTAGGCCTCTGGACACTCAAGAGTATTGGACACTCTGAAACTATTCCCTCAGATGGGTCCGGAGCCATTGAGCAGGCATCGGCTTCTGAGGGTGTTTTCAGGCCTACACAGTTATATATAAAGCCTACTTCAGCTTCTAAAGCAAAGTCTAAAGCAGTTCTAAAGACAAAGAAACAAGTACAGCATTCTCCTGGACAGACTACCATGCCTAAAAAACAGATGCTTAAAATGGCCGAAGACCTAATTACTTTGATCGGGGGTTCCCATCCCCCTCCTGACAAGAGGCCCAGGCAAGTGACCGAATATGAATCTTCAGATCAGGTTTCCATTTCCTCTGATACTCTCTGCCTCCTTATGAGGATTCTGATGCTGAAGAATCTATCCCTTCAGCCTCACCGCCTGAGGATTATTCTTTTGGGGAAATCCTGCATACCATGAGGGAGCACTTCCACTGGGAGAGCCAGGACTATTCAGAATCTAAGAAAAGGCGTAGAGATTTCCTTTTACTATCTCAGCACAGGCCTTTGGCTATTCCTCCTGTGTTAGACATTGTAGATGATGTATTTTCAGAGTCCGGCCTTTCTCCAGACTCTTTATCTCCTGCCCCTGTTAAACCAGACAGATACTGCAGGGTTCCAGATTCACATCAATTTCTTTATAAAAACCCTGCTGCTGACCCAGAAACTACTTCCCAGGGTCCCAAAGGGGTCAAGGCTTCTACTGCAAAAAATCCTATCCCCTCTGATAGAGGTTCAAGGGCACTAGACAGATGGGGAAAAAGGTTTACACTTCTGCTACTTTGGCTGTGAGGGCTTTAAATTGTCAATTTCATATGCTTAAATGTCAGCAGTACTTAATGTCACTGCTAAAACAGAAAATGTTGTCAAATTCTGATTGTGCAGAAAATAAGGAAATGCAGGATTTATTGCATGCAACTGAACAAGTGGGAAAAAGCATACATTGCAGTGTGGTTTTGATTCTCTGGAGGCCTCTTGCAGGGCTGCAGTTACGAGTTCTGTCATTAGGATGCATGCTTGGTTAAAGGAACAGAACCTGCCTGATCATGTTAAAGCAAATTTATTAGATGCTCCATTACTGCATGATACCTTATTTGGTGTTAAAGCAGAGGAAGTGTTGAAGAAAATGGAGGACAAAGTGAAATCTATGCAAACAGTAAAGGATTTCTTGCAGGTACAGCCACCCAGATTTAGCAGGAACTGGCCTACAAATAATTGGTCTTTTCCAGTATATGGCAGGCCACAAAGAGGCAGATAAAGATGCCCCAGAGGCAGATCCCAGCCCCAGGGCTCATACAGGCCAAAACAGTGGGGCCCTTCTACCTCCAAAAGCAGAGAAGACAAATCACAGCCATACAGGAAACAGTCCCAATGACTTTCCTCTGCCAGCACCAAGCATTCATCTTTTGGCTGCCCCCTTAGGGGGAAAACTAGCACTTTTTTCTCAAAATTGGCACATGATCACCCAGGACAAATGGGTTTTGAATATAGTGTCCCAGGGCTACAGGTTCCACTTTCACACTCTGCCAAGGACAAAAGGTATGCCAGACCTGCCGCACAATCAATGGGCAGAGGCACAGAAACAAATTTTATCCCTCGTGAACATGAGGGCCATTCAGCAAGTGCCACAGCAAGAGCAGGGACAAGGATTTTACTCAAGACTTTTCTTGGTACCCAGAAAGGACAAAGCCTGGAGACCAATACTGGACCTGTCTATTCTAAATACATTTCTGGACGTTCCAAAATTCAAAATGTTGACTCTGCAGCAACTTCTGCCCATGCTAGGCAAGAAGAAGGCTTAGCTTGTAACTTTGGACCTAAAAGAGGCTTACCTGCATATTCCAATCAGACAATCTTGCCGAAGATACCTCAGATTCATAGCTGGCTCGATGCGCTACCAATTCTCTGCGCTGCCCTTTGGCTTATCTACTCCGCCCAGGGTCTTCACAAAATGCCAGGAACCCGTAATTGCATTTTGCAGACAAAGAGGAATTCAAATATATCTTTACTTGGACTGCCTTATTCAAGCAGAGAACAAGGACATTCTACTAAAGCATCTGGCATTTTTAAAAAGATTACTAATTTGCCTAGGGTACACAGTAAACGAAAATGAATCAAAACTAGTACCTTCTAAGAGATAATATTCCTGGGTGCAAGCTTAAATACAACTGCCCAGATGGCTTATCTCACGCCAGACAAACAAAGGCAACTGACTTCTTACTTCAAAATATTGGCAACAAAGGCCCAGTTATCTGCAAGAAATATTTTGCAGGCTTTGGGCTTCGTGGCATCCTGCATTCTACTAATTCCATATGCCAGACTGCATATGAGGAAACTACAGTGGTATGTAAAAAGTGTTTGGACTCAGCATTGTCACAGCCTGGAAACTTTAATTACCCTCATTCCTTGCCTGCAACAGGAGTTTCGTTGGTGGGCACAGGCCTGTCACCACAACAAGGGACAGCCATTCACCCTACCCACAGCCAGGCAGTCAGTAACAACAGATGCTGCAGATTATGCCTGGGGGGCCCACATGGCAGGAAAATGTATTCAAGGCACATGGCCTACCAGCCAAAGACATCTTCATATCAATCAGAAAGATGCTAGCTGTTCAGAATGCCCTGACAGCTTTCAAGGATCTACTCCATCCAGGACAACTACTAATCAGGACGGACAGTACTACAGTCATGTGGTACATAAACAAACAAGGGGGCACTCATTCCTACCCCCTCTGCAGACAAGTCATGACTTTGTGGGACACAGCCTTAACTTATCAAGTACACCTGCAAGCTCAATTCCTGCCAGGAAAGAAAAATACTCTGGCAGACTAACTAAGCAGAAACCTCACGGATCCCCATGAGTGGAACCTGGATCCACAAGTCTTCAGTATGATAACAAAGAAATGGGGATGCCCAGACATAGATCTATTTGCCTCCCCTCACAACTGCCAACTACAGAGATTCTGCACTAGGACGTATCACAAGCAAGCTTGGAAAGTGGATGCTCTATCATTCAGCTGGAAAGCCCTCACAGCATATGCCTTTCCTCCTCTGCCTCTCTTACCCAAGGTACTCCTAAAGGTCAGACAAGAGAAGACAAAAATGATTCTTATTGCTCCAGACTGGCCCCGCCAGTACTGGTACCCAATCCTAAAAAGCTTGTTTCAATGCCCAGCCTGGACATTGCCTCTAATTCCTCATTTACTGACCCAACGAAACAATCAGATCCTGCACAGCCAACTCAGAACCCTAAATCTGGCAGCATGGTGGGTAATGTAACCATTCAGAACACCCCTCTGTCTAAAGCAGTGATGGATGTTATTTTAGAGGCCAGGAGACCCAGTACCAGAAAATCTTATGCAAAAAAATGGAAAAGATTCTGTGCTTGGAACCAGGCACAAGGAATAGACACGTTTGTACCAAATATTCCTCAGATTTTACAATACCTAACTGAGATGCCGGACAAAGGCCTATCCTTTTCATCAATTAAAATCCATGCCTCTGCCATTTCAGCTCATTACAATACGGAACCACCAATTGTTTTCACATCCGTTGCTAAGACAGTACCTCAGAGGGGCAAAAAACATAAGACCCCCAAGGAGAGCACCAGTACCTGCATGGGACCTCAATTATGTCTTGGAAAAGCTCACACTGCCGCCTTTTGAGACAGCCAATACAGCTGAATAAAGTTCTTATCTTGGAAAACAGCCCTGCTCCTAGCAATAACCTCTGCAAGATGAGTCTCAGAGTTACAGGCACTCATGGCTGTGGAAGCTTTTATCATTTTCCATCCAGACAGGGTTTCTCTGAAGAGAAACCCGACATTTATGCCTAAGGTAATGTCCAGTGTGGCCCTTAACCAGACCATTTATTTGCCTACCTTTTATCCAAACCCACAGAATAAAGGTGAGAGACTCCTGCATTCTTTGGACATACACAGACCGCTACGCTTCTACTTGGACAGAGCTAAAGCTTTCAGAAAGACTGAGCAATTCTTAGTAGCATTTGCTGCAGGACCACAAGGAAAGGCTATCTCAAAGCAGACTATTTCAAAATGGATAGGCCACTGCATTCGTTTCTGCTATTCACAACATGGCAAATCAGTGCCTAAGGGCATTAGGCCTCACTCAACCAGAGCAGCAACCACTTCAGCAGCCTTCCTCAGAGGAGTACCAACCAAAGACATTTAGAGGCTGCTACTGGGAGTTCAGTGCACACTTTTACCAAGCACTACCACTTACCTCTCTACTCTAAATCCAGAGCAGGCTTTGCCACTGCAGTTCTGCAGGGCATTATAGCCTCTCCTAATCCTATTTAGACCCAGCCACCCAACCTCAGCTTTGGGATTCAACCCAAGTGTAATGACTGCAACAGTGAAACACGATGAACATATTACAGTTGTGTATTTACCATAAATGTAGATGTTCGAGTGTATTCACTGTTGCAGTCCAGGTTACCCTCCCACCATCCCCCTTTTCTTTGCTGGGACTTATATGTACTTCTCTATCCTATGCAACCTATGTGGTGTATTTGCTTGTAGATGAAAGAAAATGTTTATTTTTGTGCATGCATACTTATCAACAGAGAGACTTTCCTTTAGCCCAAGCAAAAAATGGCCTCACAGAAACTTACAAACAGTTCAAGAACAGCAAGCCTGTAACTGAACTTTTTTAAATCTCAGAAAAGTGGGAAAAAAAGCAAGATTTTTTTTTTGTTTTCTTGTTTTTTCAGAGATAGCAGAGGTTAACAAGTATCAGCAAGTTATAACAGTGCAGTAAATGACCCCACACAATAGTGCTAGGCCAAAGACAGATAAAATGCAAGTTTTGAGAAAAAAACGATTTTAAAATTAAGTGCAAACAGGAAATTCAGTAAACAGCTCTAGGTTGTGCTCTAAATACAGTTACTAATGCAGAAATCAAATTTAACAAGCCAGAAAATGCTCAAAATAGGCGGCTATGCAGAAAAACTTGGCAAATAAACAGAGGAAAAATACTTAAAGTCTCAAAAGTGGCTCCTTTCTTCTCTCAGTGTTTTCTCCTCTTGATTTTTTTGTTTCTACCTTTCCTGGTTAGGGGTATGCTTGCTCCTAGCATATTTGTTTTCCCTGCATTCTACCCCCAATCAAAGTTCACAGAATTGTATTTATTTGTATTAAATCACCTTCAATACTTAACTGCACCCCCCCCCCCCACACACACACACACACACAGACTCTACGTGCTTCAGGTCTTGCTTGAGTCTTGCCTTTCCAGTTGTGACAAGTGTCATTGTTGGTGCCCTCAGCAGGCAGACTAAGCCAGCTCTGCAGCTCCATTTTGTGGTACTTGACACTCTTAAGTTAGATGGGACTGACTTTGATACTGAACTTGTGGCAGTCTGATGGTCATCTTCTGCCCCCCTGACAGCTTCCTCTTAACTTATCCTGACCTTCTGGTCAGTAATAATTTTCCTGACCACCTTAACATTATGGGGCCCACCCTCATGCACCATAAGTTCCACAAATACACATTCCTTGTGGTACAGTCATAGACATGGGTAAAGTGAGACTCATTTTCTTGCCGCCATGCTGCTGCCATTCTGTAGGATAGGTCATATTCAGAAACTCCACCAGCCTGGTCTGCATCATTTTTGGATAACTTTCTCTCAGATGGAAGCCTGGACTAGCCTTTGTTCATGAAAGCTTGTGTTGGCATTCCACAGTCACATGACTGTTGTTCCAATACAGTGCATTCTGGGGTCTGTATTACAATGTCAAACTCACACCAGTCCGAAAGTTGTAATATCGAACCCATATGTTCGAAATGTGAAAATAGCGAAGGCACGGAACACCGATTCCCCCCCCCCCCCCCCCCCAGGGAACAAAATCGGTGGGCCGTTTTCGTGGCTTTGCTGTTTCCTCCACTGTTGTGCGATCTTGGAGTTGATATATTTAAGTATGGGGGGTATGGGGACGAAGCCCCCCACATTAGTATAAGTTTGAAGTGAACGTGTTTTTTTTTTTTGTTTTTGTACCGGAACAGCGATTTACTTCCCTGGGGGGGAAAAAATCACTGTTCTGTGTTTTTGTAGTTTTTGCATTTCAAACTTCCTGGTTCGATATTACATCATTTGAACTCTTGTGAGTTTGATGATGTAATATAGACCCTGCATTTTGGGGGTTGGTAAGCACCAACACCAGCTTGTTTTGCACCCAGTGCGGCATTTAGTACGTACAGTTTAACTTACTTTCCCAAATTGCTTTTGTGATTACTGTTCTGTACACCCATTCATCCACATCATCACCTGTAGCACCTTCGAGTGCAAGCACTCTGTCCAGTCATTCATGTTAAAATACAGAGATCAATTCACTTACCAAACTTCCTTCTGATTCTTGATACACGACTTCATTTGCGTTCTCACGTCACACGTTCCTCATTGCAGTGTGTCCAGGCTCCCATATACTGTCACAGTAGCATGTTTTGTACTGTGTTTGCTAACAGACTAGACTTTACGTTTCTGTAGTGTTTATTCTTTGTTCTTTCAGTTTTAACAATACCAGAGATTAGGAAGTATAGTGTGGAATGATTCTTACCCGTAGAGGGAGAAAACTGCAAGTATGGCCCAGATAAACCCAAATTTGATTGGTGGTTCTGTCACTTGAGAGCTTAGACAAAGGAGGATAGGCATGTGCCTTCTGGGGGGGGGGGGTAAAGCCAGCCACATACCAAATGAAGTCTCTCAGAGGTGGAACTGGAATGTACAGCCAGCCTGGGGCTGACCATTAGGCTCATTAAGCCACTGCTGATCCTGGTAGCCTTCATTATGGGTGTTTTGGAGCAAGCACTTACATGAGGAGATGCTGTGAACCCTTGTACTGACACGCATTCTGATTATCCCTCTACCCAAGGGTAGAATTCAGATAATACTAACACCCTTAAGTTGCTGGAATGCCAGGAAAGGAAAGGATTCTTTGATGACCACCTGCGTGATGGCCCTTCCACACATCTCATAAAAAATATGCAGATAAATCACAACTGCAGTAGAAATAAGTGCGCTTGAATCTAGTATTGGGAGGCTCAGTTGTCATTAAGCAAAAGAGGGAAAAAGAATTAGAAAAGAAAAGGTTATTGTTGCAGTTAGCTTTCTTTTTTATGTACATTCACATTACTGTACATAGGAAATATTGTTTAATCTTCCCTTACTCTGCATTATACAGGAGAAAAGAATTAGAAAAGGCAATTCTTACACATTAACTTTCTTATATATACATACATATTACTGTCGATAGATATTTTGTCTAATTTTCCCTTACTTTCTATGCAGTTATCCCCACCCCTGCAACTTCCTTATTGACCCTGTCTTCACTCCATACTTAGTTTCCTCACTAACTCAGTTCATTTGTATTCCACCACCCATTCCGGGTAGCCTGTTCCATAAGTTCAGCTCTCTTTCTCTGAAGCAAAGCTTTCCGAGGACAGGGTTGTAGTTCGCTCCCACATTTTTGCATCTGATACCCTCTTTTAAGCCCCATAAGCTTAACAAGTCTAGTCTGCAAAGCTATGGAGAGGATCATAATGGAGCTCATAAACAAAGATATAGGGGACTTGCAGACATTGGACCCGACCCAGTTTGGCTTCGTCAAGGGCAGATCATGCCTTTTGAACTTGGTCGACTTCTTCGAAACAGTCACCAAGGCCATTGATGAGGGAAAGGCAGTCCATACAGCCTACCTCGACCTTGCAAAGGCTTTCGACACAATACCCCACTCGGGTATTGTAGAAAAACTTACCAGCTTAAATGTAAACCCATATGTCACAAGATGGGTTGCAAACTGGCTTAAGGACAGAACCCACAGGGTTAGAGTTGCTGGTGCTATGTCAGACTCTAAGCCGGTCACAAATGGTGTCCCACAGGGCTCGGTCCTTGGCCCCCTATTGTTCGGCATCTACTTCTCAGAAGTACAGGCCAACATGGGAGGACTTTGGCTGACAAAGTTTGCAGACGACTGCAAACTTGGCGCCATAGTGGAAAGTGCATCGGACATGGATATCCTTCAGAAGGGACTCACGGAAACAGATAGCTGGTGCCAGAGCCATGGGCTGAAGTTAAACGCCAAAAAATGTATAGTCATACCCTTCGGGAAAAACAAGGTAACCCCAAGCTACCATATAGGTGGCAATCCACTAAGCACAGAAGAGGTTATCAGGGACCTGGGGACCCAGGTTGACAGTGGCCTTTCTTTTGACACTCACATTGCTAAAGTGGTTAGAAAGACCTTCTACATTGCCCACCTGATCATGAAGGGATTCACATCCAGATCTAGTGAGGTCATTGTTCCCCTGTACTCTTCACTTATCAGACCAATGATAGAGTACAATGCCCCATTCGGGATGCATCTCACCCGACATCTGCAGCAATTGGAGAGACCCCAAAAGTTCCTCACCAAAAGGATAAAGGGACTCCAAAATCTGTCATATGCTGCCAGATTGAAGAAACTCCAGCTCTATTCAGTCGCATACCGTCTGCTCAGAGGTGACATGTGCCTCTGACATACAAGGCCATGTCCAGCCCGGAATTAATGGACATGCTCCGCCTCAAAAAATCCAAATCCACCAAAACCACTAGAGCAAGCGACTTAAACCTTAGCACGGATATAAATAGGACGTGCTGGAGGAATAGATTTATCACTCAGAGACTCCCTATGCTGTGGAGTAAAATCCCTGTCCATGTGAGGCAGAGCACCTCGCTGGCTCTGTTCAAGAGAAATCTTGACCTGTGGATGGGAGATCGTAGGTTTACCCCGGGAATCATCTCTGTGTCACTGCTGGACAGAGGCACAACAAACTAATGGGCACAGTATTTTTTCATATAAGGGGTGGCGTAAGCCATTGGGCTAGGCTTATAAATGCCTTAGGGCAGATAGCCTAGTATAAACCTATGAACCTATAATTCCACCTCCTCATAGTCCACCTTGAATGATGATGCAAATAGTGCCCTGCATTTCCCAGTTTCTGTAGTGTGTAGTGTCCTATTTTTCCTAATCTCTTTGTAGTCAGCTTCTTTCAGTATCCTGTCAGTTTGCTTTTCTTTATTTCCTTCTTCAACTTTTCCTGTAATACTGAGTCCTTTTGTAGTCTCCAGAACTGTATTCAGTACTTCATGTAAGATCTGATCAGTGGCTAGTAGTTCAAGAGATGGGAATTTGTTGGAATCTGCTCCCCTTAGGATGCTTTCGGTGTCTCACTGGCTTTGACCTGGGTCCTCTTACTTTGCATTTGATGTTTGGCTTGTGATTTTTCACAACTCCCAAATCTTCTCAGTGGGCTTTCAGTTTGAATTCTTTTAATTCGAGTGTCTAGGATTATCCATGTATAGCACCTTGCATTTGTGTGCATTGAATTTTAGCTGCTGCGTATGCCTGTTTTGTTAATTTTACTAGATCCTTTGCTGGGATCTCCCCTCACATCTTCTGCTGTGGATTCTACCTTGATATCATCTACATTTAGCATGCCATGACAGCAAGGTCAGGCTGAAAGATGTGCAGTTCTCAGAACTGATTCTTTCACCTCCTTTGTGGAGAGGCATCAGATTTTCAGCTAATTTTGATGATGTTTCTCCACAAGCTAGTAATCTGTTGAAAATTGTCAACCGGCACTTTGGTCAGGTTTTTTGTAGATTATGTGGAGTGACTCTTCCAGCTCCTGGGAGTTGTCCTCCCTTAGTTTGTTTCATTCCACAGAATTTAATTTTTAAATCTATTCAGGTCTATTCTCTTTCCTCTTCCTTCCAGCTCAGTAACTCATTCATTGTCCCTTTTTCAAGATGGAGACAGAGAACTTATTGTGTACCTCTGCTTTTTTCTGTATATTCTGATGTTCACCACATTGATCACTGCTGCAGTAGCATTAGCTATACGAGTTGCATCCTGCCAAGGATTTAATAGCCGTCCAGCTCCCAAAGCTTAAGGGGCACCTTCCATGCAACCAAACTGTCAATTAGCTTGAGCTGAGCTAACTAAAAGACAAGTTTGGGTTCAGAGCCCTTCAGAGCTTTACTGCTGCAAAGAGTATGCTCGTGTGAGGCTTTCAAGGATCACCACTCAGCTTGGGCTTTCCTTTGCTTGTCAGATAAGTTCAAATGGGGAAGAAAAAACTTCCATTTTCTTAATTTTGTTGATTTATTACTTTCCCTTTCAGGAAAGTTTTATTGTACAGCTAGGGGTGTTCATTTTAATGGACTGTCTTGAGTCTGTAACATACTTTTAAGTGGAGCGTTTGTTTTTTTTCCCTGTCAGTTTAAAAGTAGTATAAACTAACTGAAAACATTTTCTGTGAAGGGCTTGTGTTTGTTTTTCCTTTATACAATTGGCATGGTGTTTTAAAGTACTTTTTACTGTGGTGTTTTTCCCTGTCAAAAAAAATTTGTGGACTGGTAGTTTTACTTGCATTTGTTTCTTGTCTTCCCTGGGAAAGAGGCACCATTTTTGGCTTGACCTTCTTCCAGCCACAAAAATCAAAACTTAAGCAACAGCCTTTGCCACCACAGCAGGCTAGCAGTTTGCCTCAGCTGCAGGTGGGTGACTCTGCTGTGGCTGTTTGTTGTACCTCAAATCACTCATCACCCCGGATCCCTCTGGTGTAGCAGCTACAGACACAATGGACCTGGGATTAGCCACTTCCTTGCTTTTATTGCCCATTCAGTGGGCAAGGGAAAGCCACTCTTGTTGGTCCTGGGAGAGGAAACAGGGAAAGCTTCCCTGTTGCATCAGCATGTCTGCGAAAAAGAAACAGAAAATCAAGCATGTGTCTTCTACTACTCAAATTTCTTTAAATAAGAGTAGTTTACTTGGTCTGGTTTGGGATTTAACTTGGGCTTTTGATCCATCTTGTAAAACTGTTTCTGGTAAAATAAAGGGATTCCTCTTTTCCTGAAGAGATTCAAGGTCTGAATCGTAACAGAAAGGTGCAGGGACAGATTCAGGGTTTTTCCTGTGATTTCTGGGTTAGACTCAGCAAGCTCAGTTTCTGATTCTCTCTGTATTTCTAGAACGTGCCTGTATTTTCAGTAGGAAAACACTGGGGTTTCTCAGTCCCTCAGAAAATACTATGAGTTGCTACAGAAGGATTTTCCAGAAATTAACCCATTCCTCCTGCTCTGTCTGGCTTAGAGGATGCATGTGTTACTGTCTGCAATTTTCCTGTTAGTCAGCAAGCTGCCCCTAAAAAGGTAGATAGAATGTATAAAGTTCCTCAGTCTTTTTAATTTGTATACACTTCCCAAACCTGACACAGCAGGTATAGCGTTAGTTGATCCCACTACTGCTAAGCACTTGGTTTATTCCAGTCCTGATTTTAATAAGAATGGGAAAATTATTGATAGATATGGGGGATAAAAGTGTATACTTCTGCAAATTTGATTTTCAGAATTTTGAATTATCAAGCTGCAATGTTCAAAGTTTGTTCTGGTAAAACATTCCGTATGCTTTCACAATTTATCTGCAAGTTTCTTCTTGTGAGGAAAAATCTGCTTTAAATATCTTAGTTTCTTCAGTTGTACAGGTCACTACTCATTGTTTGCAGTGGGTATAGACTGTTGATACTTCTTCCAGGTCTATTGCCACTGTTATTGTTTTAAGGAGGTTTACTTGACTGCCTTCTCAGAACTTTCCAGATGGTGATAAAAATGAGACTTTAAATTCTCCCTTGGTTAGTGATTTAGTGTTTGGGATTTCTGCTGCAGAGATTATCAAAAAAATGTGATGAAAGGGTCAAGCTGGTCTGGGGAACCTCAAGATTTTTCAGCCCTCCTTTTCCAAATTGTGCAGGTTTTTTTTCTTCTCATCCAGTTTTGGCAAAAAAAAAAAAAAAACAGAATAAGCATCAACAAAATGCAGGTAAACCGAAATTTAAGAAGAAATGGCAAGGGGGTTCCAAAAAGAAGTCTCAAACCTCCCAAAACCAAGGACAGTCCAACAAGTGTGAATGACTATTCAAGAGACCCTGTGACCCACTCCCAATGTGGCCCCTTGTTTCTTCTATGTAACAGATTGATGTTCTGTAGTCCTATCTCGCCTTCATTCTTACATATGGGATCGGAGCCGATCCTCGGCTCCGACTTGGCCTATTTAAAGCTGGAAGACTTCTGGTTGGCTCGTGGCTAGGTAGGTATCCCATGGTGCACCAGTACAATCCCCAGATCTTTTTTTCCCACGTCGATGAGTTCGGTTGTGCTTTTCCTTGGCGCTGAATAAGTTTTTTCAAGTTTATTCAAAATTTTTGGATTATTCTCCTGTCTTACCTTTAACTGTGTTATATGTCATTGTATAGTCATGGTTAGTGCGGTTTGCAAGTTAGGATAGTTAGCGCTTATTAGTGCGCCGTTTGTGTGCAATTTCTTTTAGTACAGTGGGCTTTTTGGCTTTATACTACTTGGTATCCTGTGTGCCAGTTTTCTCTTGTTTATTTTTTTGATATTAGTAATTGTAGGTGCCTTTTGCTCTCAGTTAGACTGGGTGTGTTGTTTAGTAGTCATAAGTCTTAGTTTTTTGCGGATTTCCGCTTGCTAATTTTATTACTGTTGCAAACAGAACGAGGTTCTGTTCACCTTGTTTAGTAAATTCAAAAATGTACACTTTATTCCTGTTTTTTTATGTGTGTGTGAGTCTTTCTTATTGTTCTGTCCCCCCTAGGGCTGAGTTAGAAGACCTAGTTTCCATTCCTTATTCCTGCCCGGGCTAGGCCCATTTAAGTTAGAGGACCTAGTCCTCGTGGTGTCTCTTTACCTTTCCTGTAGGGCTGGGCCCGTTTAAGTTTGAGGACCTAGTAGTCTCTTTCTCGTGTGTGTGTGTGTGTGTGTGTGTGGGTGTGGGTGTGGGTGTGGGTGTCAGCTCATCTTCTGTGAGAATGTCTAAGGAAAAGGACCATAAGCCATCTGGCTTTAAAAAAATGCATAAAATGCTCACAGAAGATGTCTATAACGGATGTCTACAGTAACTGCGTTTACTGTCTTGGGGCCATCCACTTGCAGGAAACTTGCTTATTTTGCCACTCTTTCAGTGCTAGGGTGTTGCAAGAAAGAAAAAATAAGCTCATCCTAAAAGGTCTCCTAAAACCTTCCTTTGAGGAAGATCTGGCTAGCTCTTCCTCCTCTGCTAGATCTCAGGGATCTAAAAAAGAAAAGTCCAAGTCCTCTAAGAGGCCTTCCCCGGTACCGGCTGGTGTCTTGGAGCCACCTCATAAAATTACTAAGTTTGATAAATCTGCTGTCTCATTGGCTCCACAAAGTTTGGAGCCGATTGAGAGTTGTACTGTGATTACAGAGTCAGCACCAAGTAGCTCGTAGCCAACCTCTGAGAGTAGAGTATTTTACGGAGCCGGTCTATGCATCCTCCACCGGTCTCCCCTACATTGAAGTCACCAATACTGCAGAGATCTCATTCTCCTACTCTGTCCTCCAGGTGTTTCTGGAGTTTATCGGAAGAAGATGTGGAGAGGGTAGTGCTGAGACTTTTGAAGCCGGAGTGTTTGGTACCGCTAGTGGAACCCTCAAATCCAGCTCCCCCTGTGGCTGTTTCGGAGCCAAGTTCCACTCTGACACTCTCGGTGCCGTCCGTGGTGTCTAGGAGCCGAAGCTCTCCGGTCGGCCCCGACAGGGATGCCTGGAACTGAACTCGAGCCTTCCTCTCGGCTCGTCTGCGCGGTTGAGTTCAGATCCTACGTCTATCTCTGAGCAGATGGCTTTGGGAACCGATGGCATCCTTGGTCTCCTCAGAGCCGAGGAGGTCTTCGGAGCCGGAGAGGTCGGCATTCGAGATGATGAGGAATGTGCTGTCCCGATCTTTAGCTCCTACCAGGGTTACCGACACTCTTCCCCCTAGGGCGCCTACTTCTGTCACAGCTCCTATTCTCTCCTTGGACAGCAGAGACCCGCAGCCTCAGGAGCCACCAGGTGGTGGCCCCCACTCTTCTGAGACCTCCCCAGAATATCCTTCCGAGGAGTCCCCACGGAACAGCGCATGTAAGAAGAAGCATGTAGACTCCCAGGATGAGTCTCTGACCTCTCACACTGACCTCTAGGAGTCAGAAGGGTCCCCCTGATCATCCTCTGATAATGTCTCCTTCGTAGACATCCTGGAAAATCTTAAGCAGAGGTGCGGCTGGCCCAATGTCACCCCTTTTGATGGGGAGTCAGTGAACCTGAAGGCTTTCGGGTCTCAACCTTCAGCCTCTTGTGTGTCTCCACCCTTCGACGAACTAATGGAGCTAGTTAGTCGAAAGGTGTGGGATACTCCTGATGCTGTGGAGCCAGTCCCCAGGAGATCAAATACGTTTCTTTCTGCATGCCCAGAAAAGGAATTTTTGTCTAAAGGTTTTCCCATAGATGCCATAGTGGTGGCGGCGGCCACTAAGAAGGTGCTAGCAGAAACTTCTTCTGTTCATCCGCCGAATAAGGAGTCTCGAACGATGGACAGATGCGAGAAGCGTATCTTCTCTTCAGCGGCATTTACCCATAGATCGCTGAACTACCTTATACACTTCACGAAACTTCAGAGAGATCTTAAGGAATTAGGAGATTCTCTACAAGGTACATGTACTGAGGGAGTCCCTGACAAGGTGTCTGCCTAGTTGTCCACCTTGAACTCTATCGTCAACTCGTCCATGAGGCTTATCTCGTATGCAGCCGATGGAGCGAGTAGAGCAGCGGGTTCAGGAATTTCCCTAAGGCGTCATTCCTGGATGCGTTTGTGTAATTTTGCAGAACCATTCAATTCTACCTTTACCAATGCCCCCTTCGACAGTTCCTTATTGTTTGGACCCAATGTAAAGGACACACTCACCCGATGCAAGCAAGAAGGAAAAACACTCTCTGCCATGGGAGTACGTTTTACTGTTCCCTATAGACTATACCCAAAGAGTCAGAGGGGTGGTAAAATGTGGTTCAGTAAGTCCCAGAGGTTTTTCCAGGATGCACAGGGTGACTCCTCCTTCAGAGCCAGAGGAGGAGGAGGAAATGGTAGACATCGCCCTAGAGGCAGGGATGGACCACAAAACCAGGGAGGTCGCGATTCCTTTCGGGGCCAGCCTTACCAGCGCTCCTGATGTGGGGCCCGACTGTTCTTCTCTGGGGCCGGTCGGGGGTCGCATTTCTGTGTACCAGAAGCCTGGCTAAGTATCACTCAAGACAAATGGGTACAAAGAATTATTACCAGAGGTTATGTCATACCCTTTTCTCTTCCACATTTTGTTCCCAAGAGGATCCCAGATGTTCCACCCAGTCACAGAAATCAGGCAACTGTGGAGGTCAACAAGTTGCTGAAAAAAGAGTCATCCAAACCACCCCAGCAGACCAAATAGGATCCAGAACTTACTCCAGATTCTTTTTAGTACCAAAACGTGCAGGGGACTGGAGGCCCATCTTGGACCTCAGCAGACTGAGTGAATCAGTAGAGAAGGACAAGTTCCAGATGGTGACACAGCAGTCTATACTACCGTTATTAGGGAAAGGCAATTGGATGTGCTCAGTTGATCTCCAAAATGCCTACTACCACATAAAAATGGACAGGGCGTCGAGGAGACATCTACGCTTCCAGCTGGGAGCCAGTCATTACCAGTTTTGTACTCTGCCCTTCGGTCTCACCTCAGCCCCCAGGGTGTTCTCCAAGTGTACGGCAGTAGTGACAGCTCACCTGAGACATTGAGGATTCCAGTTGTTTCTGTATCTGGACAACTGACTCCTGACCGCCCCTACCAGGCATCTACTTCTTCAGAACAGGGACACTACCATTCAGCTTTGTGCCCAGTTGGGAGTTTCTATAAATTGAGAAAAATCTGCCTTATTGCCCTCTCAATCTGTGATTTTTATAGGTGCCAGAGATGGACACAGTAGACATGTTGGCTCATCTTCCTGTAGAAAGGACATAGAATCTGGTTCTTCAAATTCAGTGTCTTCTCCCCTTACGAAAAGTCAAAGCCAAGACTATTCCACAGCTTCTAGGGACCATGGCTTCCACCATATTACTAGTGCCACTAGCCAGACTACACATGAGGATTCTTCAGTGGCTTCTGTCATCCCAGTGGTCTTTTCAGCACCTACTCTTATCTCATCACATACTGCTGACAGACTATTGCAAAAAGGACCTCATTTGGTGGACTCTACACAACCAGTTAACCACGGGCACTTCATTTGTTCCTCACCAACCCATTGCCGCTGTGACCACGGATGCCTCACAGATAGGGAGAGGGGGGATTATCTATGCAGGACTGTCCAAGGCACATGGCAAGATCACAAGGCTTACCTGCATATCAACGTTTTAGAGATGAGGGCGGTGCTCCTGACGTTGCAAGCACTTCACGACCTTCTGCCTCGGGGACTATTGCAATACAATCAAGCAACATGTTGGTAGTATGGTATATCAACAAACAGGGCAGAACCAGATCTTACCCACTGTGTCTAGAGGCCATTCGAGTTTGGAAATGGGCGATATCTTCCCACCATTTTCTGGTGGCAACACACATTCCAGGAACAAGCAATGTGATAGCCAACAAGCTCAGCCAGGCAATCCTGATGCCTCACGAGTGGTCTCTGAAACAGAAAGTAGCAGAGCAGATTTTCTGCAGATGGGGACAACCTTGCTGCAATCTCTTTGCCAGCCCGATCAATGCCAAATGCAGCAGCTACTTTTCTTTCATCCCCCCT